>NC_135785.1:261331044-261557544 GCF_051106095.1 Pogona vitticeps
CCTGTTGAAGTTCATTCTCTTTCTTTTGGCTCATCAAGGTCATTTTGTTTCTATCTTCCAAGGTATTGGCTATACCACCTAATTTTAACATTCTGTGCCTCCCCTGGTCCAGGCCATTAATAAAAATGTCGAGGAGCACTGGGGAACTTCACTTTCCACTTTGGAGTCCATCTGTCTTGTATTTGGTCTTCCTCCTTTCATGTTGGCCTTCAGCCTTTCCTAGCAAATGCCAGGTTAGAGCCATGGATAACATATCCCACATCCAAGTGTCCTTGATATTTGTCATCAGGGGAAAAAAAATCATTCAGGTTTTGGCTGCTTTACAACCCTTTGAGTCCATTTGAGTGGACTGTAGATCACAGTTTGGGAGGCACTGTCTAGGGCTTATTCTTCAGGAAGACCCAAGAGACCAAAGAAGACCCATTTCCCCCCCCCAAAAAAAGGGGGATCATGGATTCTGTTTGATGCACAAAAATGTAGGTCTCTAGCTGCAGAGCCTACATTTTTGTCCATCAAACAGAATCCATGATCCCCCCCTTTTTTGGGGGGGGGAATGGGTCTTCTTTGGTCTCTTGGGTCTTCCTGTAGGTCTCTAGCTGCAGAGCCAGGGACGTGGTGGCGCTGTGGGCTAAACCGCAGAAGCCTGTGCTGCAGGGTCAGAAGACCAGCAGTCATAAGATCGAATCCACGTGATGGAGTGAGCTCCCGTCGCTTGTCCCAGCTCCCGCCAACCTAGTGGTTCGAAAGCATGCAAATGCAAGTAGATTAATAGGGACCACCGTGGTGGGAAGGTAACAATGTTCCGTGTCTAAGTCGCACTGGCCACGTGACCACGGAAGATTGTCTTCGGACAAACGCTGGCTCTATGGCTTGGAAACGGGGATGAGCACCGCCCCCTAGAGTCGAACACGACTGGACAAAAAATGTCAAGGGGAACCTTTACCTTTTTACTAGCTGCAGAGCCAGAGGTTGGAAGTTCGATTCCCCACTGTGCCTCCTTGACGGGGCTAGACTTGATGATCTATCGGGTCCCTTCCAGCTCTGCAGAATATTATTTAAGAAAGAGAGTCCTCCATCTGGAAGACGGTTCTTCATTTGAGGGTGCTCTCCATCTGAAAGGTTGCCTAGTTAAGTCTGATTTGAGCAACCACAGAGAGAGAATGTAAGGCATCTTCAACAGCTAGAAGCATCTGGACAGCAGGTTCTGCGGTTACACATGTCTCCGGTCCTTCCCACTTGCTCCAAGTGTGTTTGAAGCCTTTAACTGAACAGAAGAGATCACCACCAGTCCCATCATTCTCCATCTGTACTTGTAAAGTCGTAGATGCAATTCTGTGCCAATTTGTGTCCCTTTATTTTTTTCAGGGAAGCAACAGGTCCTCTTCTCCGGTCAGGTGTAAACCGCCACCTTACTCAGCACACGCTCCATCTTCCACTCCACACAGGTTCCTCAGCCATCGCTGGAGAATCCCTTGGACGGTCAATCTGGGGGGAAAAAAGTGTTTTGGCAGGAGGAGACTTGAAAACGAATCCAGTAAACATATCCAAGGAGGAGGAGAAGGGCCACGGATCTCTGGGGGCTGATGCTGTAAACAAGCTGAGCGCTGACACTTGTGTGTAAGTGTGGGAAAGAAAGAGAGAGGGAGAGAGAACAGATAAATATCACATCCTATTAAAGCAGACCCCGGTTGCTTGGAGAGAGAGAGAGAGAGAGAAAGCGTGCACACATGTCTGGAAAGAAAGGAAGTCGGGCGAGGGGGGGGCGAGAGAAGGCCGCAAATTGTCTCTGCTGCAATCAGAGGACTGGGCTTTTGTCCTTCAAACAAATTAGTGATGTTCATACTTCCTGAGTAAATAGTATCCTATAAATATTTATGCCTCCTATGTGGTCTTGCAACTCAAAAGAGCAGCACAGAGGTCCTACAGATGGGAGGGAAGCGTTTGATTGATCCCAGCAGCCGGACGCCGCCGTTTGGGGGTCGGACGAAACGCACATCGCGGGGATGGTCCAGGCGTGTGAAAAGCAGCCAAGAAAAAATGGCCAGGGAGGGGAAAGGAGAGCGAGGGGGGGACACCGGTTGGGATGGGCGGCTCTTTCAAATAAAGCCAGATCAAAAGCCGTATTCGGGGGTTATGTGAGTAAATATCCCAAACCCACTGAGTGTGGGATCCTTGCTTGTCCTGGGCCAGGGTTTTTAACGTGGCTTTCCAGCACAGTGGGCCTCTCTCATGAAACAGCCCTCCCGCATCAAAAGGATGCTTTGCGGATTACCTGGAAGGGTTTGGAGGATGATGTCACTGTTACATAACAGCACTGATGTTACCTGTCTGTCATGGGTTTGGAGGGAAAGTTCCATCCTATGGGGAGTGGAAGGCGGGACATCAGGAGGAGGGGCTGTACTGTATAAATATGTGATGCCTGTGTGGTGAGAGAGAGAGGCTGAGACAGACACTGAGAGACACTGGGTTGTGACGAAGCAGCAGCTGGGAAGAAGAAGCTGTTGTGGGAGTCTGTGTGTCAGACAGGGTACTACTGTGTGTCAGAGTACCAACCTGATAGGTTCAGGTGTCTGTGGGTTAGCCAGAACTGATAGGTTCAGGGTCTGTGCTTCAAGTAAGGGTTCTGGGTGAACCAAACTGTATGCTTGTATGAGTGAGAATAAGCCACGTTACTTTATCCTATTCACCTGATTCTTTTATTTTCCTGTGTGTTGTATGTAAATAAACCTTATTCTTTTATTGTTTAAAAATCCATCCCTGGTCTGTGTGACTTATTAAAGGGAATGGTTGGTGGCAGCTTAGTGTAACTGTGTGACATATCCCAGTAGGTCTGGGTTTGTCACATTGATTGGTGCCAGCGTGTGGGATACGACTGGTCCAGTTGTCCAGTGGTCCAGCAAAGCCTTGGCAGGTGTGCCCAGAGCAAGGGGGGTCCAGTCAGGGACAGTCTGAGGCGCGTAGGTAATCTTCTAGGTGTACCTCACGGGGAGGTGCGCTAGTAGAAGAACGTGCCAACTGGGGAGACTTAGATTAAGGTGCTCTGAGGCAGCCTAGTTTTGGCGGGAAAACGCTGAGGCAAAACTGCGTAGCAACAGTGAGCTAGCTTGCCAGCTGAGAGGCCCAGCAGAGGGGGGTAGGCTCTGACTCGATACTGTTGCAAATTTAGTGCTGAAGAACAGCAGCAATCTCTAGGAGAGCTGGTTCTGAGGCAAAAAGGAAAAAAGTGGTCGTTTTATTCTGAGGCTTGACTTTTTAAAGCAGCCTGTTCTGAGGGGGGGGTATGCCCTTGACTCGAAGCCAAGTAGCAGACATGAGTGAAGTGAAAGACCCCCAGATTGACCAAGGTTCTGAGGATGAATTTGGCTCAGTGCAGGGTGACAGCACAGGAGAGCAGAACCCAGAACTCAGAAAAATACTCCTAGCCCAACAGCATGAACTGAGGGTGAGGGAAATGGAGGAAAGATTAGAGAGAGAGAGAATGGAAAAGGAAGAAAGATTAGAGAGACAGAGAATTGAATTGGAATTGCAGAGAGAGAAAATGGCGTTTGAATTAAAAAAATTGGAACTGATGAACAAGAACAATAATAACAATAGGGATTCTGAGGGAGGCCAACTGTCTAAGGCTGACCTGAAGAAATTCCCTGTGTACCACAAGGGAGATTGTCCTGAGGTGTTCTTTTCCTTAGTGGAAAGAGCGTTTGTGGACTTCTCAGTGAGGGAAACTGAGAAGATGACCATCATGCGGTCTTTAATCAGTGGTAGCCTGGCTGAGGTTTATGCCGAGATGCCTGAGGAACTGATGAAAGATTTTGCAGAGTTTAAAAAACTGGTGTTTGCCAGACATGGGATAAATGCAGAACAGCTGAGACAAAGATTCAGGTCCCTCACCAAGAAACCAGAACAAACTTTTACCCAAGTGGGGGCCCAACTGGTGAGGCTGCTTGAGAAATGGCTATCGCAGGAAGGGACAGAGACCTATGAGCAGCTTAAAGACTTGATAGCACTGGAACAGTTCTATTCAGTCCTGCAGGGGGAATTGAAATTCCAGGTGAGGGAAAGGAAACCGAAATCTGTGGCAGCAGCCGCAGAGATTGCAGATTTTATTTCCCAAATAAGAAAGCCCTTGGGTGAGGGGAAATCTGTAGGTAAACCCAAAGAAACCTACAGCAAGTACTCTCAGGGACCAGGGAAAAACCAGCAAGGGGGAGGGGCCCATGGTGAAGGGAAGCCCTCAGACATGAAACTAAGACCTCAGATTTTGGAGGGAAAACCAAAACAAGATGAGAGAGAATCAAAATACACCAGAAAATGTTATTTCTGTCAGGGAAAGGGTCATCTAATCTCAGAGTGTGAGATATTAAAGCAGCTAAAAGGAATGGTGCCTCAGGAGTCTAGTGGGACCAAGCCAAAAGCTGTGTTCTGTGTCCAGAAAGAGCAAGGCTCAGTGTCACTGAGGGAGCCTGTTGCCATGGCTACTCAGTCTGGAACAGCTACCTATGCTGATCAGGCTGAGGAAAATGGTCCTCTTATAGAGGTAAAGCGCTGCTTGCTGGTAAAAACAGATTCTCAGTTGTTTGAGACAGCAGGGGTGGACGTAAGAGTACTTGACCGTCAGTATAGGGGGCTGCGGGACACTTGTTCCCAGATAACCCTGTGCCATCCAGATATTATTCCTAGGGAGTTTATAATCCCAAATGAGAGCATGAAGGTGGCAGGGATTGAGGGGCAGATAATCTCTCTGCCAGTAGCAGAGGTACCTGTCAACTTTCAAGGCTGGAGGGGAGATTGGCGGCTAGCGATTTCATCGACTCTGCCAGCAGCCGTGCTCGTGGGAAATGACCTGGCTGAACATGTGAAAAGGGTGCTAGTGATTACACGCTCACAAGCCACCACGGGGACAGTTCAGGGGGGTAATGATGAGCCAGAGACGGAAGCAGGTGGGGGGAGTTCAGAAGCTGTGGTGGAAACCTTAACCACAGACAGCGGATTTGGACAGGAGCAAAAGGCAGATGCCACTCTCCAAAAGTGTTTTCAACAGGTGACTGACGCCCAGCTAACACCTGAAACCCCAGTGAGATTTCTGGAGAAAAAGGGGATTTTATATAGAGAAACCTTGAGGAATATCTCAAAAGGGGGAGATGGGATCAGAAGTCAGCTGGTGGTACCTGAAAAGTATCGCCCCATGATCTTACAAAGGGGTCACTCTGACATGTTTGCTGCACACTTAGGGGTGAAAGGGCCCCTTGATTTGATCAAACAAAATTGGGAGCAGATCACCCAGGATGACCCACAAGACGTTGTGACTTACATAGACACCTTGATGAATGACCTAAAGCGAAATCTAGAGCTGGCAGCAGAAAACCTGCAAGCTCAGAAGGTCAGACAGAAAACATGGTATGACCACAAAGCTAGAGAGAGGCACTTTGACCCAGGGGAGGAAGTGCTCTGGCTTAGGCCCTGCAGAGAGAATAAACTGCAGCTCAAATGGGCAGGACCATATAGGGTCATTTCCAAGATGTCAGACCTGAACTACCTAATAGAGCAGGAGGAGAACCAAGCAAGGAGGGTGGTTCATGTGAATGCCCTAAAACCCTACTACAGAGGGGAACAGAGGGTTTTATTCGCGATAAAAGCAGCTGAGAGTGAGGAAGCGGAATTACCCTTCTGGGAGGGTAGAGGGGAAGTAAAATACAACCCAGAGGAGGTAAAGATCAGTCCTGCACTCACCCAAGACCAGCAGCAAGAACTAAAAATGCTGCTTAGTAAATATCAACAGGTGTTTTCTAACAAGCCGGGGATAGTGAAGGGAGTGATGCATCGGATCCACACAGGGGATGCACCCCCGCAGGCAGTATCCCCATACCGAGTAACGGGACCCTATAGGGACAAGGTGCGGAAGGAGCTGGACGAGATGCTGAGGGAGAACATAATCGTCCCCTCTTCTAGTCCTTGGTCCTCTCCGATAGTCCTTGTGGACAAGCCTGATGGGAGCATTAGGTTTTGTGTTGATTACAGGAAATTAAACCGTGTAACCACTCCTGATGCCTACCCAATGCCCAGGCTAGACAACCTGATTGAAACCATAGGGGGTTGTCGGTTCATCTCATCATTGGACCTGGTAAAGGGATATTGGCAATTAAGAATTGATCCCAGGGATCAAGAAAAGACTGCCTTTTGTAGCCCTTTTGGTCTCTATGAGTTTCGAGTCCTGAGCTTTGGTCTCAGAAATGCACCAGCCACATTCCAAAGGCTGATGGACCAGACCTTGGCAGGGCTCAGTGACTTTACAGTGGCCTACATTGACGACATAGGGATCTTCAGTAATACCTGGGAAGATCACCTGATACACCTGGAGTTAGTGCTGCAGAGGTTAAGTGCAGCAGGGCTAACAGTAAAGGCCAGCAAGTGTCAGCTGGGTAGCCCAGAAATAAAATACTTGGGTCACATGGTAGGGGGAGGAATGATAAAACCCCTGGAGGCCAAAATAGAAGCTGTTCGTGATTGGCCTAGACCCAACACCAAGAAAAAAGTCAAATCATTTCTTGGGTTGGTGGGCTACTACAGAAAGTTCATCCCGAGGTTTAGCGAGATTGCGGCTCCGCTGACCGATCTGACGAGGAAGACGGCTGATGACCGCATCCCGTGGACCAGCGACTGTGAGGCGGCGTTCCAGAGGCTGAAGGAGGCGTTAATCAACTATCCTGTCCTGCGTGCTCCAGACTTCGACCGGGAGTTCATCATCTACACCGATGCGTCTAACAGCGGGGTAGGAGCAGTTCTGTGCCAGGAGGATGAGAATGGTGACCAGCATCCAGTGTCCTACCTGAGTAGGAAACTTCAAAAAGGTGAGAGACATTTGGCAACCGTGGAGAAGGAGTGTTTGGCCATAGTCTACGCGATCCAGAAGGCCAAGCCTTACATCTGGGGAAGACATTTTATTCTGTGTACTGACCATTCACCATTGCAATGGTTAAAGACAATGAAAACCCACAATAGCAAACTTATGAGGTGGGCTTTAAACCTACAGGACTATGACTTTGAAGTGAAGGTGGTCAGAGGGTCAGTGAACTGTGTTGCTGACGCCTTATCAAGAAGACCTGAAGAATGAAGACGACGAAAGAACATGGACTATATGTGTATATATTGATGACAAAAAGTAAAATGTACCTGGTTTTGAATTGGTTTGTATGAATAAAGGTAAATTAATGTAATGTATATGGTAAATGTTTAAATGCATAATTGCTATGGTTAACTTAGAGTGTAAGGTTAAGTAAGTATAATATGGTATGTATAACTGTTGTTGTGTATTTTATACAGGTTGTTTTTTGGTGAAAAGCACTTTTAGCTTTCCCCCTACAAAACAACTTATAAAGAGGGGAGGTGTTACATAACAGCACTGATGTTACCTGTCTGTCATGGGTTTGGAGGGAAAGTTCCATCCTATGGGGAGTGGAAGGCGGGACATCAGGAGGAGGGGCTGTACTGTATAAATATGTGATGCCTGTGTGGTGAGAGAGAGAGGCTGAGACAGACACTGAGAGACACTGGGTTGTGACGAAGCAGCAGCTGGGAAGAAGAAGCTGTTGTGGGAGTCTGTGTGTCAGACAGGGTACTACTGTGTGTCAGAGTACCAACCTGATAGGTTCAGGTGTCTGTGGGTTAGCCAGAACTGATAGGTTCAGGGTCTGTGCTTCAAGTAAGGGTTCTGGGTGAACCAAACTGTATGCTTGTATGAGTGAGAATAAGCCACGTTACTTTATCCTATTCACCTGATTCTTTTATTTTCCTGTGTGTTGTATGTAAATAAACCTTATTCTTTTATTGTTTAAAAATCCATCCCTGGTCTGTGTGACTTATTAAAGGGAATGGTTGGTGGCAGCTTAGTGTAACTGTGTGACATATCCCAGTAGGTCTGGGTTTGTCACAGTCACCTCTGCAGAAGGTGGAGCATTTGCATTTCCAGGAAATTCCAGAGGTAAAACAAATATGGGGGCAGAAGAGATGGAAAGGATCTTGCTCTCCCTCCCATCAGGTCTCCTCTTTTTCTGTTCTCTTTAGGGGGTGGGATCCATTTGGTGCCGCCGACAGAAGGGGACGCATGACGATTCACAGAAGGGGATGCATGACGGTTCACGTTGGTCTCTTCTTGTGAATAAAGAGTTTACGTTTTTCCTAAGCCAGAAGTGGGAAGAATGTTTGGGGAAACAGACAGGGCGAAACCCCAGATGGCATGGCGTGGGGATTCATGCGCACATTTGTTTAACTTACACGGGGAGTGTGCGTTGTGTCTAATTTGCATGCGCATTAGGAATGGCAGAGCTCGGGGAGCGCTGTCTGATCCTCCTAACGCACACATCCGCCCTGCACATTAAGAAAATTAAAGAGCAGCCCGGGAGAGGCAGAGAGCCGGAAGGATCAAGGCTTGCCAGACAAGAAGGCACACCAGAGCCATCCAAGGAATGGCAGAAAATAAAACAATCCAGATGACTCCAGACGTCCATGTGCTAAAAGCAGCCTGGGAAGAGCTGGTGGGCAAGTGGGTGGGTGGCTGGGAGCCAACTCGACCTCCACTCTAGCCAAGACGTCTTAGGTCAGAAATTCCTTCTTGAGCAGAAATCTAATGATCCGTTACACTGGTTCCCAACCTTGGGTCCCCAGATGTTCTTGGACTACAATTCCCCAAAATCTTGGCCAGCACAGTGAGAGATGAAGGCTTCTGGGAGTTTTAGTCCAAGAACATCTGGAGGCTGGGGAACCAAGGTTGGCAACCACTGATCTGTTAGATCCAGTTTCCCAGCCCACCATAGTTTCAGTGTGCTGGACTACGATGCCTATCAGCCCCAGTGTGAGGCTAATGAGGGGGGTAGAAGGGCAGCACTTTGAGGGAATCTTAAGGATCCACTAAGGGTACCAATCATAGCTGGCTTTTGCCAAGGTAATGCCAGAGCGTGGGAAAGGGACGGTTCTGGACCACATATCCCAGAATCCACCCAGCCAGTGTGGCCACGGTGGAAGCTGCTGTCCAAAATGTGAGCTGCTGAAAGTGTCGTGTCCCTCTGCACCCATAAATAATCAGGGTGTGACTTGGCCTAGGGGTTTATAGCTTCCTGGTTAGAGCGCTGGACTTCAGAGTCATGAGATCTGAGTTCAAATTCCATGAAGCTCAATTGGACGAGCTGGCATAGGTTGCACACTCTCTGTCTGAGCTCAATTGGACGAGCTGTCAGGGTTGCCAACTCCGCGTCCCCTTTCCTGGGGCTTTTATGACCTAAGTGTGAGACCTATGGATGCCCCTTCCTGATGCCACCAGGTATCTTGTGATGCCACTGAGGCAGACCATTTGCAAAATGCTGTCTGTCGGATGGAGAGAGGATGCAAGTTGTAAAGACTAATGAGAGAATCTCAGCATCAACAGCATGCAAGAGGAAGAGAGCCCACTGACTTTACAATGAACGGTATGAGGATAGCCAGGAATCAGCAGAGGGTGGGAACAAACGACGGAGGGCTGTGGCATGGATCAAACAGCACCAGATCGAGGAACTGGTATGGACATGGTGCTAAAACAACCCAGAGGCTCTGTGTGACCACCAGATCCAAAGAAGTGTAAAATAACACTGTGAGTCAATTCTACACTCCGTGTCAGCTTGCCTGTGTCAGGAGGGCCTAAGTGAGATATGTAAGGAGTGGCTTTACTGTTCAGTCTCTCTCTCCCCCCCCCCCAACTCTCTGCGTGAGTTTCCACATCCAAGTGAGGATTTGAACCTGGGTCTGCAGAGTCCAAGTCCATTTCTGTACCAACTGCACTCCAACACTGGAGCCCCACAAGAGAAAACTGGACCACCCTCTATCAGGTCTGCTTGAATTTGAGATTCCTGTCTGGAGCAGGGGGTTGGACTGGATGGCCTTAAGAGGTCCCTTTCCAGCTCAACCGTTGTACGATTCTGTGCACCACATCCATGTTTGCTGAATCACAAGGAAAAGGACTGGTGTAATTTTGGGGCCCTGGAAAGGGCGTCCTTCCTGCTCCCACCTTGTGGTGTTGAAATGTCCCTTCTTCTTTTCTATTGAAGAAGATTCAGGTTGTCTCTTTCAAAAGCGAAAAACTGGAGCTGGTGGGTCATAAAGTTATAATCGTGGGGGATATTACACCATTTGATACTGTGTTGTTTATCTTGTTGTTAGCCCGCCTGCCCCCCCCCCCCGGTGGCCTGGTTGCCAGATGGTGCGGGGTATAAACCCAATAAATAATAATAATTTCAATGCATTCAATGGGCTGCGCCTTGCTTTGCTAGATTGCATCTACCTGTCTTCCTCCACTTCCTTCTCTCTCTCTCTCTCTCTCTCTCTCTCTCTCTCACACACACACACACACACACACACACACACACACACACACACACACACCTTTTCAGAGGTGCATTTTACCCACGAAAAAGCAGAGAGCCCATTTGGAGATGATACCTCTGCGTTTAAGAGAATGATTCATCTTGGCTGAATTTTTATAAAAGAAGAGGTTTTTCAACTGCTTCTTTTCCTTGGTTTGGATCTCTAGCCATTATGGCATCTGAACTCAATTCTCCTCTTCATTATTCCTCTTTAAAAAAAAATCTTTTGAAACTATATTTATTTATTTGATTTATATTGGAATTGCAGAACAAAAAGGGCTATAAATATAGAGACCTGGTAGAATCCAGAGGCTATGGAGTTCATGTCTTGGCAGAGAGAACAGCTAGATGTTTCCAGCAGAATATTTTAATTTGGGGAAAAACTACAGGCCAGGTTAAACTCCTTCCCCTGATCTGAATCTTTACCATCTTTCAGTGCTTCATTCGTTTTTTAAAAAGTTTCCAGATCTACCGTATCAGGTTTCGCTTGGCCATGAAATATCTGAGTTCTCACCTTATATCAGTTTGCTGAAAGTACATTAAAATACAGTTGTAGTTAAGGAACAGGGAAAAAAAGATATATATTTCCTAGACCTAGACATCTGTTGGTATCTGTTATACTAGGAATATGAAGAATGAGTGAGCTCCGTGACACAGGGGTTAAACTGCAGTACTGCAGTCAAGCCTCTGCTCACAACCTGAGATTGATCCCAATAGGTTTAAGTAGCTGGCTGGGGGTTGACTCAGCTTTCCATCTATCCGAGGTCAGTAAACTGAGTTTCTGGTGCACGGGGGGGGGGCAAAGGGTTCCTTGTATAATTACACTGTAAACTGCCCAAGGAGTGATGTAGGATTGGCTCATAATGATCAAGACACATTCCCAGACGTTGACAGCTGTCACTAACTTGTCACGCGCCAACCATAGCCTCACCAATATTCTAACCTCTTAAACGGACATGAATGCAGTGTTGACTTCTCAATTTTTTTTTAAATAGATTTTTGGCCAGAACATCACTGGCAATTTATACTGGTGTAAATGCAGCAGCACAAATCACAATGGTACATTGCTGACCGTTTAAAGTGTCGCTGCTTGTGTTCCTCATCCCATACCATGTGAGGTGAAATGAGGAACACCAATTGCCACTCATTAACCTTGAGAGTCCCCTGGACTGCAAAGAGAACAAACCTATGCGTTCTGAAGGAAATCAACCCTGAGTGCTCACTGGAAGGACGGATCCTGAAGCTGAGGCTCCAATACTTTGGCCATCTCATGAGAAGACTCCCTGGAAAAGACCCTGATGTTGGGAAAGTGTGAAGGCAGGAGGAGAAGGGGACGACAGAGGACGAGATGGTTGGACAGGGTCATTGAAGCAACCAACATGAATTTGACCAAACTCCGGGAGGCAGTGGAAGACAGGAGGGCCTGGCGTGCTCTGGTCCATGGGGTCATGAAGAGTTGGACACAACTGAACGACTAAACAACAACAATTAGCTTTGGGAAGGGAAAGATAAACTGGACTTCCTGCTTCCAGGGACAAACCAATACGTGACCCAGGACACCACCCTATTAGCGACAAAGGGACCTAACATACATGTATATTTTATTACGTCTCTTGCCCTAATTTTACCCATTTTAACTGTTATTTTATGTCAGTCTGACAGATTGTTGCAACTGTTTTATCTTGCCATGGTCTATGACTGGTGCAATCCATCCCTATTTATCTATTTATTCAGTGGCGACACGCGGCTGACGTCGATGCCATTGCGCTTCACGCTGGAGCCAAGGATGAGTTGGATCCTGGCCATTTTTCTCGAGCAGGGCAACCCCACCATTTCCCCGCAAGTTAAACAGAGGCAAGGATTTTTTGCCAAAACCGGATATCAGAAAATTTGGGGATGCTAAATAAGGACTGCGCGAACCTCTGCCATAGCCCACCCCTTTGGCTCCCAGTGTCTATATGGTGGAATCCATTTGAGCTTCAACGTTTAATTTTTAAAAGGCAACAGAGAGAGAGAGAGAGAGAGAGAGAGAGAGAGAGAGAGAGAGAGAGAGAGAGAGAGAGAGAGAGAGAGAGAGAGAGAGAGAGAGAGAGGACAGCATTTCCTTCCTGAGAACGATGGGGGAAAATCACACCCAAATCGTGCATGGGCACCTTCTTGCAAGCCAGGTTTGCCTTCCCCACATGCCGCACATCAACATTGCATTTATGGCTTTTTGCTGCCAGGAAGTGGTGCGCTCCCCCCCCCCCTCCCAGCACACCTGTTTCAAGGCCCGGCTGCTCTGTTTGCTGTGTCAATGGAACTGTGTAGTTGACACGTCTTTCCTTCACAATGCCTGTTTGCTGTTCCCGAAGTCTATTGTCGCCTGCTGGCTCCTTCACCTCTTTACTTCCCCGCTGGGATTGCAGAGGTGTTTTAATGGCCCAAACTTCCCCCCCCCTTTTTTTTTCAGAGGGCGAGGGGGTGATTTCTGGACGGAAAAACAAGGTGGGTTTTCGACAGACACATCTGCAAGCCAGAGCTTTAAGCCCTCACTGAATCGGTGGTGATATCCGTACACTTTATTTCTCTACTTTTTAAAAAAGTGATGTGGCCACAGAAGCTGAGTTCTCTACCTAGAAAGGACAATGGGGCTGCCAGAGGCTTGGGACTCCAACTCCCATGATCCCCAGGCAGCCCTGGTTGCTAAATGTGCGTCTCTGCCTCCGCTCACGTACAAAGTGTGGGGTTCCATTTATGGCAAGATTTCCGGCTGCAAATGGTGTTTCCACCCCAGTTTTCAGATTCAGGCGTAACTGGAAATTGTGATTTAACAAATCATACTTGGGGCAGTTCCAGAGGTTCAAGGGACCTTAAGGCATCCTCCTCTCAAATCTCTGAGCCTCACGTCCCTGAACCGATTCCTGTGCTCTTTTCTAAAATTGACAACCAAGCCAAATGAACCTCTTTAAAATTAAAGCAAGAACAAAATGACATTTAAGCCGCCTTTTTTCTGAGATTTCTCCAGTCATTCCAAGACTCTATGGAATGCCCATAGAAAACACCTGGAAATGACTGTTTCTTTTCCCCGTTTAAACACATGGCATTTATACAGCCTCCTTGGTGTAGTTCTTTTGTGCTGTCAAATTGCTTCTTGCAGTCACCTAAGGTAGTTTGCAAAAGTATGTGAAAAGTTCAAGGAGTGGTTTGCTGTTGCCACCTCCAGGTTAACCTTCGTGGCCAAGGCAGGATTTGAACTCACGTCTCCTGTGCGCCTTGTCTAATACTCTACCAGAAAGGCAGGGTATAAAACAGATAGACAGAGAGGTAGATGGAGAGACTGGCAGATGGATGCACAGACATAATGGTAAGAGTCATGGACTTCCTCCCATGTCATGGTCCAGAAGCTCAATTTCCTAGGGAAGTGGTCCCCAACCTTGGGCCTCCAGATGTTATTGGGCATCAACTCCCAGAAATCCTGGCCAGCAGAGGTGGTGGTGAAGGCTTCTGGGAGTTGTGGTCCAAGAACATCTGGAGGCCCAAGGTTGGGGACCACTGTCCTAGGGCACTAGAGGGAAATCCAAGCAATGGTTCTATGCTAGAACACTATAGGACAGAACGGATCTACCTGGATACCTAGACAGTGGCTACAGTCCTGTTCAATCATCCATCCAAATGGATACTGAAGCCAAAAAAATCAGAAGGAGGCCGAGACTCAGAAGGGGAGCCACAAAGCCATTAGAAAAGACCATCAAGGGTAAGGATGTGTCAATGGAGACCAAGACGAAGATCATCCATACCTGTACGGGTGTGAAAGCCGGACAGTTAAGAAAGTGAACAGAATTAAAATGGACTCATTGGAAATGGTGCTGGAGGAAATCTTAGCAGATCCTCTGGATGGCCAGAAAGATGAACAAATGAGTCCTGGATAAAATCGAGCCTAGACTCTCTCTGGAGGCAAAAAGGTTGAGACTTGAGGCTGTCCTACTTTGGGCGTAGCCTGAGAAGACAGGATTCTCTGGGAAAGACAATAACGTTGGGAAAGGGGAAAGGCAGCAGGAAAAGAGGAAGGCCAAAGATGAGATGAACTGGCTCCCTCAAGGAAGCCATGGGCTGTTGAGGACATTTTTGGGGTCACTCATTCATAGGCTCACCATAAGTTGGTGGTGTCTTGATGGCACATCAAAGCAACAATATATATGCATATAGGTATACAGTATATATACCGTATACTTTATATTGTGGAATACATTTTAGCTTTAACGTCTAATTTTTAACATCATCATATTATAGATGTATATGTGTAATTGCCCTATTGCAGAAAACTAAGTTTTCCACCTGCATTAGATATTGCCTGAGTTCCCTTGAGCAAGGGGTGGCGAAGGAGGAATCGTGCGCAAAGAGAAAACCTCCCGTCCTGATCCCTCTGTGGCAAATTTCTGGCCTGACTTCTTGTCCAGAATTTTTTTTCTTTCTTTTTGTGTTTTTTTTTTTAAAGGCAAAGCGAATGTTCTTTGTGCCTTTAAAAAAAAACCTTTCCGGACATTTTATTTGGCCCGTTGCTCCCAGAAAACAGTATGGGGGCCAAATGATTAACACCTGTGGCAATACCAGAGCAGGCTAAGCAGCCGTTCCTCCCCAAAGCCCCTCAAAAGCGCTTGGCAAAATAATACATCGAAACAGCATCCCGTTGCATCCCAGATAATATGCAGGCAAGATACTCTGTGGCCTAGTGCATGGTGACTTGAGAGTAAGCTCCATAAATGTGTGGTCCGTTTGCACCGTGAAGTTCTCTTTTTAAATATTTTATTTGTAAAACTGCAAAAGAGGCAGAAAAAAAGTATTTTTTTAAAAGGGGGGGAAAACAACATTAAAAAGCCTGATTTACCCAATATGACATAAACAATACAATACATCATGTGCTCCACTCCACCAGGACCGTCTAGAGATACAACCAACTTTTTATTTACGGAGACTCATGTCCTTTCTCAGATTGCATCAATTTGTGCGAAGATGCACAACTCTTCTTCTTTATTAACGCAACATTGATATAATCTCCCCAGAGATCACTAAAAATATTCTTATTCATCGCAGCCGTCTTCAGTTTGACATTACAAATTAATTTATAATTAAGAGCTATATTCCAAGCTTCTTTATATCATTCACAGAATAGAAAAATAATATTTTATTTTCCAGTTCCTTGCTACCACTAATCCTGAGTGCTCACTGGAAGGACAGATTGATTATTTTATTGCCCAGTTCCATTGCTCATCATCAAAGATGATAAGAGAGCCATCTTAGGAACACCCACACACACACACAGAAGGTGGCTTATGCTGAAAACAGTCATAAGCAGTTGTGTCTCTACCTTTGGCCATAAATTTTAGAGGTTTCAGAACTGCTGATTTGACTTTGCCTTTACATAATACAGATAAGAGCAAAGCTTTCCTGTGGAGTTTCCTAGCTGATCATTTAGATTGGCGTATTGTTGTTGTTTAGTCATTCAGTCATGTCCAACTCTTCGTGACCCCATGGACCAGAGCACCCCAGGCCCTCCTGCCTTCCACTGCCTCCCGGAGTTGGGTCAAATTCATGTTGGCTGCTTCAATGACCCTGTCCAACCATCCCATCCTCTGTCATCCTCTTCTCCTTTTGCCCTCACTTTTTCCCACCATCAGGGTCTTTTCCAGGGAGTCTTCTCACTCAGTAATTACAGTCTCAACAATTTATTACAGTCTCAATTACAGTCTCAATAATTCATTGAGACCTTAGTAAGAGAAAGAATAAAAGGGTTCATTACTTACAGTTGAACAGATACAGCAGCAGACTGAAAAACATGATTGCTTTCAGCCAACTTCAGGAGATTACACTGCTTCCAACAGACTGCTGAGAGAGAAAAGAGCACTGGGGAGAGAAGGAGGGGCTCTCTTTGAATTCAGAAGCAGACTATTGGCTAGTGCCGGATAGATTGACAGTCGCCCCAGGCCTGAAAAGTCTCTCCCAGCCAAACCTATTAAAGGCAGCATGCAAGGTTGCAAAAAGCTCCAGCAGAAAATACCAGCCCCCATACTAAACTCAGAGCTGATTTTAATCCTGGCTGAGCTACAGGCTACACTGGTGGATGGGGAACAGTAGCCATCAGTCAGTCTTGCATTAACTCATATCAAGATTCACTTGATGTCTCAAGCAAAAAGGGAGAAGGCTTTCCATAATCTGTTTTCAATTCTGGGACCTAAGATATGG
This sequence comes from Pogona vitticeps, assembly GCF_051106095.1. NCBI lineage: Eukaryota > Metazoa > Chordata > Lepidosauria > Squamata > Agamidae > Pogona > Pogona vitticeps. The sequence goes on from NC_135785.1 coordinate 261,347,652, forward strand.
AATGTTGCATCGTTCTAAGAAGGGCTTACCAATGAATGTCTTGGATCAAACCAAGATCCATCCCGTCTAGTATTCGAAGACCAGCCATCTGGACAGCGCCTCAAGTTGCTGGATCATAACCTAGAGATCCAGCCAGCACTGAGAATTATTGGAACCACATTGGACCATAGCAAAGACCCACAAAGTCTAGTGAATTATTCCCTTATCTTCTAACGACAAGTAGTTGCTTGGTTTGTTAAAATCGAGATTTTAAACCATGGTTTAAAGAAACCTGTGAGTGTGTAAGCCAACAACAAACCATAGATGCAGATTGTGGTTTGTGAAGAGGTAATTGGGCTAGTCTATGCCAAGAATCTGAATATCAAACAGAAGTTATCACCCGCTATGAAATACCACATTGACTCACACAGTTTGCAACTTACTAACCAAACAACCAACCACCTTCCCTATATTCTGATGCTATGGATCAATGTATACAAACTTGCCATGTAATCTCACTCTTATATCTTGAGGAAGTGGATTTAATCCATACAAGCTCACATTACAATATATCAGTTTATTGCCACCAGATTTTTGTTTTTAAAATTTGCTTTCGTTTTGGCCTTACACAGAATTGCACACAGGCTCTGTCAGTGAGAAGTTAAGGATTTCATTGGGCTGGGTACCCTTGCTTTAAAAGCTCCTGCATTACAGTAATGGGAATAAAATGGGAATTAAGACTGATCAGAGTGCTAGGATGTGTGCTGAATCACGGAAAGAAGAAATGCCCAAACACAATTCAGAGAAGACAAGCCATTGGTTTAATCATTCAGCTCATCCTGCAACATCATTTTGGAGCATAAAAATAGGAGAGATTCCATGCATAGCTTGAATAAGCTGCTTTTCACAACACAACTCCCAGAATCCCCATGGCCTTGCTAGTTGGGGGGATTCTGGGACTTGTAGTCCAAAAGGCTCCCATTTCCCAAAATTGGTTCCCTATTACTGGTGTGTCGCCCCTTCCATCTCTTTTGGCCTACGAAGTGATTTCTTGTCCTATTTAAGCCCTGTAATGACAGGGACCGTGTAGGATTTGGCACGGTTCCACCCCAGGCTGGCACCCGGATCATGGCCGATGTGACCTAATGAAAGATAGGGTATCAGGAACCTGAATTCCAACCATTTCTTCACAGCGTCGCATTCCTGGCCGGTGAGCTCAGCGGCATGGGTGGATTCAATTCAAAGCGTGTTCAGGAGAGGCTTAGCCAAAAGAAAAGAAAAAAGGAGGTGGGGAAAAATGGAAAGAAAACCGAGGGAAAGCTCCTGGACTGTAAAGGCAAACAAAGATGGTATCTCAAAGGTAAGGGGAAACACGGGTGAGATTTAGGCCTAGAATGGCCATTGGATGACCTTGTGAAGAAAGAAAACTTTGATCTGGGCTGCTCCATCGTGATGGTCTCCAGATGCTGTGGGTGGAATATCAGCCCCATCGTCCCCATCAGTGCACTCACCCGGTGGCCAGGTTGGGCATGGTTCCATATCCAAGATCTAGAAAACGATTAAAAACAATTGTATGGCCAAACACTGCCGCATTTTGTTGCAGGTGCCCTGGGTTCAAGACAATCCCGTCCTGACAAGAGTCAACCATTTTCCCCGTGTGCTCCTATCACAACGATGTTCCACTGTTCTTCCGGGGGTACATTTAAGCACCTTTGGCCTGAAGCAACAGGGTGAGAGTCCCCTGGACTGCAAAGAGAACAAACCTATCCATTCTGAAGGAAATCAACCCTGAGTGCTCACTGGAAGGACAGATCCTGAAGCTGAGGCTCCAATACTTTGGCCATCTCATGAGAAGACAAGACTCCCTGGAAAAGACCCTGATGATGGGAAAGTGTGAAGGCAAGAGGAGAAGGGGACGACAGAGGATGAAATAGCTGGACAGTGTCATCGAAGTGACCAACATGAATCTGACCCAACTCTGGGAGTTTGGTCCTCCCGTCTTCCACGGCTTCCCAGAGTTGGGTCAAATTCATGTTGATCACATCAATGACCCTGTCCAACCATCTCGTCCTCTCTCTTCCCCTTTCTCCTCTTGCCCTACAATAATTACAGTCTCAATAATTCATTACAGTCTCAATTACAGCCTCAAGAAAATACCAGCCCCCATACTAAACTCAGAGCTGATTTTAATCCTGGTTGAGCTACAGGCTACACTAGTGGATGGGAAACAGTGGCCGTCAGTCAGTCTTGCATTAACTCATATCAAGGCTTATTCAGTCATTGCACGGATGAATTGCATCACAGATGTGGTGATCAAACATACTGGTCTTCGTATTATCGAGGGCGGAGATCATTTTGGGTGCCAGAAAAGAGGAAGGAAATAAAGAGAAGCCGAGCCAGGGGTGAATCCAGGGTGCATTAAAAGCCATTCTCAGATTGTACAAAATCTCTCTCTCTCTCTCTCTCTCTCTCTCTCTCTCTCTCTCTCTCTCTCTCTCTCTCTCTCTCTCTCTCTCTCTCTCTCACACACACACACACACACACACACACACACACACACACACACACACACACACACACACACACACACACACACACACACACACACACACACACACACACACACACACACACACACCTTTCCAGTGCAGGATTTCACTGCTGAGGCCCGACTAGGCTTTCCCCAACCCCATATATCCTAAAGTTTTGCCCGTAACAATGTGTGGTTTCACTAAGGCTTGCCCCATATGTTTCAGCCTTGCAGCCTTCCCTGAGGGGGATGATGGGAGCTGTAGTATGGAGCCCACGTGGGGACTACTGGGAGGGAAACAGACTGGGTTCAGTTCTTTGAACGTGTACTCACCCCATCACAAAATGGCGCTGGGGGGCCGCTGTGTTTTCACCTCAGCGTGGCCCCCATGGAGAGCCGCACCGTTGTTTCAGTCTGGCCGGGAATTTTTCCGATACCATGATTTGGCGTCTCCTCCTTGGTTGGTTTAAAACATTTCCATGGTTCCCCACCTCCAAATAATGTACTGTACAGCAGGATGCTGCCCGCAAGACCGGTTTGAAACCATTTGCAAAGAACATGGCAAAACAGGAAGCTGGCTATCGAGTAAACCGGGGGGGGGGGACAATGTATTTCAGGAGCCCGGCAGGGCAGATGCCCGCGCTATTCAGAGAAGAGTCTCGGTGCCCCTGAAACCAACCAACATGGCAGATTTCTCCCTCTTGACCCTCTAGGAAACACGAGGAACCCTTAAAGCCCCCCCCCCTAAATTGGGGATGGTTGACAGACAGGATATGGGGAAGCCAAACCACACGTGACCCCCAAACTACAGTTTTCTCATCCCTGGTAGTTATTGATCCCAGGACTTCAAAAGCTCGGGCAAACAACCAAATTTTAACTTGGCACCAAAATTGTTGCGGTTGGTTGGTTGGTTGGTTTTACAACCTCGCATGCAGCCTGTCTAATATAAATTGTGGCTGGGAGAGCCTTTTCTGGGTTGGGAGGACTGTCAATCAGTCCAGCACTGACCAATTGTTACTTCCCTGTGTCTGAATTCAAAGACAGCCCCGCCTCTCTGCTCGGTGGTTTTCCCCTCCCCTCTTAAGTCTGTTGGGGGCAGTGAGTCTGTTGGTGTCTGTCGTTGAAGGCAGCTTTTTTTTTTGTCGGTTTGCTGTTTGACCTGTTCATTTGTAAGTAAATGAAACTTTGTATTTTTCTAATGTCTCCGAGTGAGTTATTGAGACTGTAAGTGCCGGCGGATGAGAAAAAGGAATGAAGGACTCTGGGGAACGAAGCTGTTTCTGTTCCGTGAATCCTTACACGTCTGTGGGACAGCTAGAAGAAGTTAACCAGAAATGGAAATTTCTGCAACAGAAATAAAGCTGAACATCCATGCCAGTCAGGCCTCTAAGAGGGCATTCAGCAACTGGGGTACCACAGCTGAAAGCGTCTTCTCCTGCATTTCTTTCCCTTCTGATACGGAGTGCAAAATCTGGGTTTTCTCTCCTTTCCGCCCTCTCACCACGTCTTCTGTCACTTCCAGGGGCGGTTCAAGACGTCTTCCAGATCCCTTTTTTATTGGGGGGAGTCGTAGGGTCTCGCCGACTGATTTGAAGCCGATGCCTTGCAATTGTGATTTTTTTAAAAAAAGTGGTCAGAAATGGCCTATCCGAGCCGTTCCGCCGGGATCTCTAAAACCCAAACTGTTAAAAAGGAGTGAAATTCACAGACGACATGCAGGTAAAGAATACAGCCAGTTCTTTCATGCTGAACAATCGCCCCTTAAAGAGTCTCCAGGGGATGGTGTTTATGGGCTTTGATGACATCACTGCAACTTTTGCCCAGTTTATAAATAAAAGAAGAGGTGGGAATTCCCCTACACGCCCATTCCCCTGCCCACTGCGAGCCCTAGAAATCCAGCCTGAGATCTCAGAAGCCAGATGTCTTTGCTTCCTCTGGTACATCCTTTCCAGTTATATACCTTGCATGAAGTTATTTCACTCTTCCTCCTCCTCCTCCCCACCCACCCCCTTCCACCCCGCCATACCATACCCCATAACTGCGTCTGGACAAACAGAAAGCTTTTGATGAAGTGACATCGAGACAGGCAGAATCCAATTAAAGAAAGAAAAAGGCAAGGGTGGGGGGATTGGAAAGAAAAAAGACAGAGCCTGACATTTGGTTCAAATTGGGGGGAAAAATTCAGGGCCTCTGCTCCTCTGGTGTTGCCTCGGCATGCTAGAAAAGCTAAAGTGGAAGCTAACAGGCAAAAGTGTTCTAGAGAAACCCAGGATTTCTTTTAATCCCAGAGACAGACGTGGATTAAAAACTGTTGCAAAGTTTTGAATTTCCTGTTAAATTCCTCTAGCAGTGCCGGAGAAGTGTAGGGATTCAAAGAGCAAAATTAGCTTCAAGTTCCCCTTCCCACCCCATTAACTGGCGCTTACAGTCTCAGTAACTCACTCTAAGACATTGGTAGGAGAAGGAATAAAAGTTTCATTACTTACAGTTGAACAGATCAAACAGCAAATGGACCAACGTGGCTCATTTCAGCAGTAGACTTGAACAGACTCAAGAAAGGGAAAGAACACTCAGCAAGGAGGCGGGACTCTCTTTGAGAAACAGGATGAGGAGGGAAGGATTGGTTAGTGCTGGAGAGATTGACAGTCACCCCAACCCGGAAAGGTCCCTCCCAGCCATACCTACCAGAGGCAGGATGCAAGTCGCAAAAACTCCAACAAAACAGGGCCTGATCCAGACACAGCCTTCCCAGTCATCCTCACTCAGTGTTGATGGTTACTATAGTTAGTCCAGGGAGCAACTCCTGTTTCCACAGTCACTGCATTTTGATCCATTGTCCTCTCTCCTTCTGGGACGGACCCACGACACTGTTCTAGGATAGCTGCGGTGGTTGGCACCACTGGTGGTTGATGAGGTGGAAGAGACGGCACCGAACCGTGGGCATAGCAGGGGCAAATAGAGGGATCCTCCTTCTGCCTCGTGCATCCCTAGGTGACACAGACACGTTCACATAAATGCACCATGAAGACAAAGAAGCATTCAGACATGCAGATGTAGAAACGCCTGCCTCTGTAAAGCAGGCAGACAGAAGGGTCAGCTGACCTTAAGATGGAGCCGTGGTCTCCTTGACCGAAGGGACACGACAACAGCATAGGGTGTCCACTTACACATCAACCACTACCCCCCACGAAACGATGTGCCTCACCATCAAAAAGGAGAAAGGTGGTGGCCCAGTTCTTTTTTTTTTTAATTATATACGTTAACTTATGGTGCAGATGCAAAATCTGACATGATTTCCATCCTGTCTCTGGTCTTTTTCTTTTTCCTGTTCTGCTCAGCTTGTTTACAGGATTTGTCCCTGGGGAACCATGACGGTTCTTTTCCCCCTTTCTCCTTGGCTATGTTTACAACCGTCGTTTTCAAGTCTTCAGCCGCCAAGCCGCTGTTTCCACGTCCATGGACCTTCCAAAGGATTCTTAAGTGATGGCTAAGGAAACCGGGTTGGGTTGGGGTGGGGTTTGTTTTTTATTACCGTAGAGAGTGTGTTGTGTGTTCTGGGTAGGGTGGCCACGGACGTCTTGCTGAAAAAGAGGATACCCCTTCCTCCAAAAAAAGAGAGGGGGGGTCAAGGAAGACACCTGTTGTATAAAACTGGGTCTAATGATATAAAAATGACCTTCAAAACTGAATTAGAATTACACTACATAGAAGTATAGAAAGAACGTGGTGGCGCTGTGGGTTCAACGGCAGAAGCCTCTGGGCTGCAAGGTCGGAAGACCAGCTGTCATAAGATCGATTCCACGCGACGGAGTGAGCTCCCGTTGCTTGTCCCAGCTCCTGCCAACCTAGCCATTCGAAAGCACGTAAAATGTGAGTAGATAAATAGGTACCACCATGGTGGGAAGGTCACGGTGTTCTGTGTCTAGCCGCACTGGCCACATGACCATGGAAACTGTCTATGGACAAACGCTAGCTCTATGGCTCGGAGACGGGGATGTGCACCGCGCCCTAGAGTCTGACATGACTGGACTAAATGTCAAGGGGAACCTTTACATAGAAGCATAGATTCGTGGAGTTGGAAGAGGCCTCTAAGGCCATCGTGTCTGACCCCCTGCTCAATGCAGGAATACAAATCGAAGCAGAACTAACAGAGGGTGGTCCAATTTTCTCTTGATTGTCTCCAGTGTTGGAGTGCTCCCCACCTCCCAAGGTCATTGGTTCCATTGTTGTACTGCTCTAACAGTTAAGACGGTTTCCCTGATATTCAGCCTAAATCTTGCTTCCTGTAGCTTGAGCCCATTGTAACGTGTCCTGCATTTTGGAGTGATCAAGAACAGATCCTGCCCATCCTCTGTAGGACAGTCTTTTAAGTATTTGACAAGTGCTATCCTATCTCCCCACAATCTCCTTTCCTCAAGGCTAAACACGCCCAGTTCTTTTCGTCTTTCTTCCTAGGGCTTGGCTTCCGGTCCCCTGGATCATCCTCGTTGCCCTCCTCTGAACTTGCTCCAGTTGGTTGGCATCTTTCTTAAAACGCAGCGTTAATGCAACCTAAAATTGCATTTGCCTTTTTTGCAGCCGCGTGGCACTGTTGGCTCATAAGCACGGAACCTTATTGCAAAACGCTTCGCCGTTTGCTCCAGAACTGGCATTGTTCATGTGACGTAAAGACCCATGCAAATCAACCCATCCTTTTTTCCCTTCCAATTCAGACTTTCTTCCCCAGCTGCTGGGGACAGGGTTGGGGGTGGGTTTCTGCTTCCCCCCCCCCAACCGCAACAATTTGGACAATGTTTTCTACCAAAGAACTGAAGTATGTATGTGACTTCGGGTGGTTTACTGGTGATGTAGTAAATTTGAAGGGGGGTGATGTTTTCAGACAGCAATCTTTCTCCCTAGGCACTCTACAGTATTTTTTTTCTTTTTTTCTTTGTTATTTATTATTTAAAATATTTTTATCCTGCCTTCATGCTGTTCCTGAGAATATAAGACCTTCTGTTTCAGCATTTAAAAGGAGTTTGCTGGCTTGACCCCATAACTTGGACCTCTCTCAGCCCAGGCTGGTTGGGAAGGTCAGGTGGAACAGAAACCCAAGTGCAGTTTTTAAAAGTGCGGATTGTTGCCATTTTAAAACCGCAGTAAGGCTTGTGTCAGGTGCAGTCGCAGCAATCACTGTGAATTCTGTGTCGGTATTATTGCACTCTCATAGGTTGCCTTTAAGAGGCTTCGGCTAAGATCAGACTGAATGTCAGTCAATCCAGTAGCAGTCAATTGTTCCCTTGGATTTTGAAGAAAGCGACTGCTCTGTTTCATCAGAGAGTCAGAAGACAGTTACAGTAAAGTATTTGGTCAGTCAGCAAGTCATGTAGTTATGTAAGCTCTGTTCAGGTAACCAGTTAATATTTTTCTACAAAATTCTCTTTGTTTTGATATACGAAGAGCTGTGAGTAAACAGAACATTTTATTCTTACCAGTGTCTCTGAGTGAGTTATTGAGACAGTAAGCTGCAGTAAACCAAGTAATAAGGGAAGGTCTACTGAGAGGAGACTAGAAGCTAATTCTTCTCTGTAGATCCCTGAACTTTTCTCTGTTGTGTAGCTAGAAGTTTTTAAGCCACTAAATTTCCACGCTTTGTCAATATTCTGCCCGGTTCTTCCCAGTCTGTAGTTTCAGCCCAAATCCTCTTTGTCAGCTTGAGCTAGAAATCCATGGAGTGAGATTGCATTATTAATCTCGGCAACATGGGAAAGGGATCTGTGTTCTAGAACTATGGAGGCCTCATCCGTCGTGATGTCTGTGCTTCTTTCCCTTTCTGACCTTCTCCTTGTAAATACAGACTACATCTCTGCATTCCTCCAGGGTGATTTTCCTCTCCTCCCTACCTCTGATGAACCCCAAATGACCATGATCATTTCCTACCCGGGTTTCCCACTCTTACAGCTGGCTTCCTCGTGGGTCAAGACCAGCTGCAGAACAGGTAATCCTTCTGTGGCTTCCTCTGTTTTCTGGAAGAAGAAAGTGAGGAATTCGTTAGGCCTTCCACGTTGGCAGACGTTGGCTTCCAACAGGTCCCAGAGTAATACGGAAGCATCCCATAACTATGGCGCCTCTCCTTTTTGCAGAGATTGGTCTTCTTATCTAGAAAGTGACCAGCCCCCCTCCCCAACTCTTCACTGGGACTATGGATCACTCCAAGTGAACAACGTTGTTGTTCTTATGCACTGTCAAGTCGCCCCCAACTTATGCCGACCCTGAGAATGAGAGATCGCCATCATATCTTGCCCTCAACAGTTTTGCTTAGTTCTTGCAAACTCAACTTTGTGGCTTCTTTTAGGGAGTCAGTGCATCTCGTATTGGGTCTTCCTCTTTTCCTGCTGCTTCCAGCTTTTCCCAGCATTCTTGTCTTTTCCAGAGAATCCTGCCTTTTCAGGATGTGCCCAAAGTAGGGTTTTGGTTTCATCCTTTTGGCCTCCATAGATAGTTCAGGCTTGATTTGATCTAGGATCCACTTGCTTATCTTTCTGGCAATCCGGGACATCTGCAAAGCTCTCGTCCTGCACCATATCTCAAACAAACCAATATTTTTTTTTCCTTTCCATTTTCTTTACTGTCCAGCTTTCACACCCATGCACGGCGATCAGGAATACAAGAGTGCAGATGATCTTAGTCTTGGTCTCCAGTGACACATCCTTACACTTGTTGACGTTTTCCAATTCCTTCATTGCTGCCTTTCTGAGTCTCAGTCTTCTGATTTTTTGGCTGTAGTCCCCATTTGTACTGATGACCAAGGTCCACAAAATCTGGTAACCATTCAATTTCTTCATTTCTTTGTCTGTGAAGTGAACAATAGCAAGGGGGGAAAAAACAGGCTTTCCTAATCTTGCCTTTGGAATGAAAATGCCAGGCACTTTTTTTTCATTGTTGTCCTTATGGATCTGTTTGCAGTCAGTTACCAGCCTTTGATTGCTGATTTTTTTTTTCTCCCCGAAAGCTGCAGATGGCTCTCCTGGAATCCACACCCCGCAGGCCGCCGTCTGAAGACATGTGTGCAAAAGCATTTTTTGCAGTATGGATCATGAGCCGTTTGCAGCCAAACGTCTTCCTGGCTTCCTCACAAGATGCTGCAGCAGCGCTTCTTCCAATACTTTGCACACTGTTGTTTTTTCCCCCCCTCTCACACAGCTCTTTGGCAGATCCAATTTTTTGGCTGCCTGTGATTAAAAGAAGGGTTTGGTTCTCTCCTGCTTACCTCCTCACACGCCCACACCCCTGCCTTCTTCCCCACCAAGCTCTCCCTCCAAAGATGCTTTTCTCCCACATGTGCTTGGAGAATGTCTGGCTTGTCAGTCATTCCCTCTCCTGCCTCTCTGATGAATTATTTCCCTCAGACAAAGATTTGGATCAACACCCTCTTCCTTTCCCAGGTGTCTCCACAAAAAAGAGAGAGGCAGACAGAAAGACAAAGAATCGCACATTTCTGTATGCGAGAGGATAAGAGCACACAAAAGCGGGCAAAATAAACACCGTTCACTATGAAAACAAGGGTGTTGCCCCGAAAAACTTTAAAATGGCTTAGTCATTTCGAGTCTTTCTTTTGTAAAAAAAGATCTGTAATACAAAGTTAAGGCTGATTTTTTTTACATGGTTCCATTAGAGAAATGCTAGGATCTGTACACATGTTGTTGTTTTTTTTAAAAAATCACAACCCTTCAGTTTAAGAAAAAAAAATTATGCCACATGCTTATAGAAGAGGGCCAAGACTCAGAGGGCAGGATGAGAACTACAGAGAATATTGTAGAGGACCAGAGATTTTGTTAGGAGAAATGTTTTGATGGAAAAGAGAGGTTTTGATGATGGAACGAGATACAGCGAGTGGCGGTTCTCCCTTACTGGAAGTTTTTTCTGTGACTAGAAGTGTTTCCATGATTCTGACTTCATGCATGCCCTAAGAAGCACGGCTATGGATCACCAAGGAGCAGAGATTAAATCTTGGTTTCTTTCATTCACTCGTCAAGCATGAAATATTCCAAAACTTTTCACCCTGCTGGGGAAACAGTTGGCGGCTGGGTTTGTACAAAAAATAGTGCAAATCAATGTTGTGCAGAATCGCCTTTGGTTATACCAGAGATGCAATGGTCCTTTGCGGGTAGAATCCTGCTTTCTTTGTGCTTGTGCAAGAAGGCAGCCACTTTCTCCTGGAGCATATGGCAGCCCTGTTGGCTTTTAATCTTCTCTGTGACTCCACTGCGCAAACCAGAGATCCTTCACAGGATGATGACAGGCACATCTGCAGAGCCTTGCACTCTGTTTCCTGAACAGGATCCTGTCCCTTGTGTTCTGTGCAACATCCACAGTGCTCTGCACAAAATGCGAAGTATGGGGGCATAAAATATAATTTTCAGTGGTTTTATATCTACAATTTTTTAAAAAAAACCATTCTGTGCCATCTTGTGTTCCTTTACTGGAAATAAGGTAGGATGCAAGGAAAATAAACAAATCACAGGGAAGGAGCATGGGCAAAAAATTGTTATCAGACTTTACAGACCATGGTCTTAGAACATTTTGGTTGTTGAACTCAGTAGCTCTGAAACTGAATGATGCTAGACGGCGGTCCCTCTCCATGTCACTCCGTCTGCTTTTTCCTCCTCCTTCTCGGTTCTTTTTGGTTACTAAGTGTTTTGTCTCGTCCGTATGTGATGGTCAGCAAAAATGATCTGTGTAATGCACATGTACTTGTCGTTTGAAATGTACAAGCAGGGTCACCAAGCAGGAGATGAACGGGAAAGACTAGGAAGGAAGGTTGGGCTAGAGTTAAAGATAGGCATGCTTTCTGTGGTGTCTTTTAAATAACAATAATGTGCCATCAAATCAGTTCTGAGTTATGTTGACCCTTGTCAGGGTTTTCCAGGTAGAGAATATGCAGAAGTTGTTTCCCATTCCCTTCCTCTAGGGGCGCTGTGGGACCATGCAGCTGGCCCAAGGCCACCCAGGCTGGCTATACTTCACAGGAGGTTGTTGTTGTTGTTTAGTCGTTAAGTGGTGTCCAGCTCTTTGTGACCCCATGGACCAGAGCACGCCAGGCCCTCCTGTCTTCCACTGCCTCCCGAAGCTTGGTCAAATTCATGTTGGTTGCTTCGATGACACTGTCCAGCCATCTCGTCCTTGGTCGTCCCCTTCTCCTCTTGCCTTCACACTTTCCCAACATCAGGGGCTTTTCCAGGGAGTCTTCTCTTCTCATCAGATAGCCAAAGGATTGGAGCCTCAGCTTCAGGATCTGTCCTTCCAGGGAGCACTCAGGGTTGATTTCCTTCAGAATGGATAGGTTGTTCTCCTTGCTGTCCAGTCTTTTAATTGCGTGGTTGCTGTCACCATCTGCAGTGATCATGGAGCCCAAGAAAGTAAAATCTGTGACTGGAGGTGCACACTCTGAGCCACTGATCTCTCCAGCCAGCTTGAGCTTATCTAGCCAAGATATCTTTTGATAAAACCTATTAAAACATTTCTAAATAGAAGAGTTGGGAGCTTTCTCCTACCCTGACTTACCCCACCTTTTCTCTCCTCGCAGATGGTCAGAGTATTTTGCTGTCTAGAGTAGACGCTGTCTAGAGGGTGGGGTAGAAGTCGATTAAATAAATAAATAAAATAAAATATTTTGAGCACAGGGAGGGTGTGTGTGTCTGTTTTTGTGTGATGAGAACATCATCCAGAGAGAAGATGTAACAGCAGTGCTGTGTCTAAAGCATGCACGAGGCTGCCTCTGAGAACGGTTTCGCACTATATTGCTATATATATCTCCACCAGAGTTAGTCCTAAAACTTCTGCTGCCTGAGACACAACCCCCTTACCCTTCCAAAGTTATGGTATACGCATGGCAGTCATCGAAGCCCGCCAAATTATTTTGGCCACCCAGAAGAAAATCTTGCAGGTGCGTCTCTCTCCCCCCCTCCCCGCCCCTGTGCTGACAATAAAAATCAGCGATGCATTTAGAAACTTATCATTTGCTTATCTTTCTGCACCCAAAATTGATCAGAGGTGGCCATCGCACACTGCCTAATACTAGGGTCGGCCATCATTTCTATATAGGAACAATATGATGCCAGTGTTTGAATTGTTGTACGTAGAAATTGCCATTGGGAATGATTGTGTTGGGAAAATCCAGCTGGTTAAACCTTTTTTACACACACACAAACACACTGAAGTCAGAAACATTTCTTCTGTTTCTGCTCTACAATTCCGAGAATGCTGAGGAATTCTGGGTGTTTTCCAGACTACATTTCCCCAGCACTGGATTCTTCCCGCAGAGATGTCTGGGCCAACTGGTGTAGCTTTTTCAAAGTCTAGAAATGTGAAGTTTGGTGGTTTAAAAAAAAAAAAACTCCCAGAACGGAAGGATGGCTATCTGGGGGATTCTGGGAGATGTAGTCCAAAATAGTAACCTTTCCAAGCTGTGGTCCTTTTCTATAAATCTTCTGCAAGAAATACATTATGCACCTTTGTGTGCATGTGTAATACTATACAGTATATATCTCAGTTATGCAAGGTGACATGTTTATTATTTATTTCTTTAATTCATGTGTATCATCTTTGGCCCACCAGAAATAGCTGCCAAAGTGACTTACAATAAATTTGAATTATATATATTTTTAAAAGATTAAAGATTTTCTAAAAACAGGTCTATATGCATATACTGTATAAGTTATTTAGTGTATAGGCTGTCTCTTGATGAGGTGATTAAAGGTGGCTCATAATGTTAAAACAACTAAAATTAAAAAACACAATAAATGTGTACAATTAAAAACCAGTTAATGATGATAATAATTAAAAGTACATGAAGTGATTAAAAACATTTAAAACATACACACATACATCATTTGTTACTTTAATGATTTGTCTATTCATTATTGCTTTTAGAACTTGATGGTGGGTTTTTGTATAGATGTGTGCAAATCGGCGTGCTTACGACCTCTAGTACACCCCAGAGAATTCCGTACGGCTTTTTGCCTTTTTGAAAACTGATTTCTAAAGAATGGGTCTTGATGATGGTTTTTAAAATCTGTTCCGGGAATCTATAGGCATCTTCATTGCCTTAGCCGCCCTGAATTTGGGGGGGGGCAATTAAAACATATATACAAACAGAAATGCTTGCAACAACACCACGTGCATGTATCCTGTGGAAAAACAATTTTGGAAAAAGTGGCCCCATTCAGAAAGGGCTCCTCCCTATACGATTCCTTCCTCCCAGTCTTGAAAGAGAAAAGAAAAAGGGGGGGAAAGAACAGAAAAGGTGCCTGTCACATAATCTGCCTTCAATTGGAATGTTTGAGCTGGGGTTTCTGTTTACATATAATGAAATCTAATTAGATTGTGTAGTCCTTCTTATAAACATCTGAATTACCCAGCTAAGAAGATACAGATGCATATGGATGCAGGGAGGACTGGGGGCTGGGAAGGAGAGAAGGGATTTTTTCCATCAGGCAAGTGAGCCCAAACATCCTGGTGTTTTAAGATGGTGATCCCCAAAGGATGCACTCAAAAAGGGCTGGGAGCCTGTGGCTGGGAGTTCCCATGCCTCCGGGATGCCCAAAATGGACCACTGGCATGATTCACTCTCGGGGGCAGAGGGGAAGCTGACGTAGACAACACCGGCCTCTTTCTCCATCTAACCCTGGTGGAAATTCTATAAGATAATTCTGTCTTCAGTAAGATTGGTGGTATTCCTCCGTGTACCAGTTGCTGGAAGAAGCAAGAGGGTAGGGGCTACCATGCTCAGATCACAAGGAACACAAGGATGAGACAGGCCTTAACTGGACAGCCCACTCTCTTATAATAAGCCACCTTCTCACATTCTTTAGGGTGCTGCTTATTCATTTTGTTATTTAGTTAAGTCGTGCCCGACTCTTCCTAACCCCATGGACCAGAGCATGCCAGGCCTTCCTGTCTTCCACTGCCTCCCGGAGTTGGGTCAGATTCATGTTGGTCGCTTTGATGACCTTTTCCATCCGTCTCATCCTCTGTTGTCCATTTCTCCTCTTGCCTTCACACTTTCCCAACATCAGGGTATTTTCCAGGGAGTCTTCTCTTCTCATGAGAGGGCCAAAGTATTGGAGCCTCAGCTTCAGGATCTGTCCTTCCAGTCAGCACTCAGGGTTGATTTCCTGCAAAATGGATAGGTTTGTTCTCTCTGCAGTCCAGGGGACTCTCGAGAGTCTCCTCCAGCGCCACAATTCAAAAACATCCATTCTTTGGTGGTCAGCCTTCTTTATGGTCCAGCTCTCACTTCCATACATCACAACAGGGAAAACCATAGCTTTGACTATTCGGACTTTTGTTAGCAATGTGAGGTCTCTGCTTTTTAAGATGCTGTCTAAGTTTGTCATCGCTTTCCTCCCAAGAAGCAGGCGTCTTTTAATTTCGTGGCTGCTGTCACCGTCTGCAGTGATCATGGAGCCCAGGAAAGTAAAATCTGTCACTGCCACCATATCTTCCTCTTCTATTTGCCAGGAGGTGATCAGACCAGTAAATTTGGAAAACTCTTGTCTTCAGATTGAACCAGAAGACTTGGGTATGTTCTGTGTACTCACACCTTTCAGTACTTTCTTTGACATTTTACTCCTACATTTGAAATCACTTTATGAGATGGATGAGAAATGCTGTAAAATAAGTCTCTGTAACTCTCCGTCTTTCTTTCTTTAAGTATAGTATTGTCAGCCCTGCAGTTCTAAGGTACTTCTAAGATCATTGTTTGGGTCTGCTGATTAAATCAGCCTTTGAAATCAATCAGTGCCAGCCAGCTTTTAGAAAGGTAACATGAAAGATTTCCGGTTAAAATATTAACTGCTTATTCTCTCTTGGTAATCATTAACCACTCCCTGGAATGACCTTGAGGATAATTTTACTGTGCATGTTTCTCATCAAACAGAAAATATGGATTTCTAAGCCTTTTGGTATAGGTGACGGAGGTAATCTGAAAATAAAACAGAAAAAATATGTGCACCCTAAATCCTTGTATGGGATATAACCATTTTATTTTATGCCCCATGATTACTTACATACAGACAAATGTGGCATGCACAGTTTTGGGAGTGGGGTACAGTTCTAATTAGAAAAGCATATTTTAATTAGCAAACTAAGGACCAGTTATACTTTTCTTGTCTGTTTGCTCCAGATTTAGTCTCTCAAGTATAAATCAAAAATTAAATATCACCTTAACTTATCATATGATTATTCAGCAGGAAGTTATTTATTCTCTTATCTGACTTATCTGATTTTACCACTACAAATATAATCTTTATGTTATGTGCTCTTAAAGTGGAACAAACTTAGAGCAACTTAATAGAGTTTTTCAAGGTGAGATATTTAATGAGTGGTTTTACCAATTTCACACTCCCCAGTGAGTGGGGATTTGAGCCCAGGCCTCTTGAGTCCTAGTCCATCACTCTATCCACCAAACCACACTGGGTATCTATCATCTCCACTGTGAGGCTTAAAAAGGTGTCAAAAATCTTATTTAAACAACAGATCTAGCAGTCTTCATGTCCTGAGGGGAGCAGGGCTTTTGTGAAGCTAATGGCTCTTAACTGCTCAATCAAGACCAAGGTTTATTTCCTCCATATGGTTTGCATAACTACCAAGGTGGATCCTAAGAACACATTGGGAAAATCAGTGTTCTCACAACTGCTTTGAGAATGGCAGCTACATTGGGAAGGAAAGGTGGAAGAAGACGGAGGGTGACAGACAGGGACTTTCTGGAAGCCCATTTGTTCATGGGGCTGATCCTCACGAAGAGTGTTCTGGAAAACTCTTGTCACTGAAATCAGCAGGGCGTCTGAACAATGCGTCCAGAGCAGCTCCCGAATGTTATCATTTTCTGCATAAATAAAAAAAAATTTAAAAGAGGAAAGCGCCTCTGAACCCCAAAAGGGCCTGCTCCTGATGAGACGGTGCGCAGGATCGCTCTGCGCGAGTTTTGCTTTTCCTGAGCTAAGCAGATGATTCAACATCCAACCGTCTGCCTGCTTTTTGATGCTGGTTTTGATAGAACCTGTTAAAAGAGACAGCCATTGGCTAAGATTAAGCAAAAAAAAAAAAAAGATCCCTACTAGATCACCTTTATAATATCTACAGCTAGATCTTTCTGGGGTCTACAGATACATGGATCTTTCCTCACTTACATTTAAGGAAGACCTGCCGGGCGAAAATCCATCTTGCCCTCCACTTTTGGACTTCACCCGGATACAAAGCCTGACGAAGTGGCCTTGATCCACGAAAGCTCGGGTATTCTATGATGGCTTTTTTTTAGTGGCCTATAAAGGTATCGCCGGCTGTTACATTTGTATTTTCCGGGTAGAAAGGTAGAGTGGAAATTAATCCAATTCATGAATGAGTCGGTCACGTGTGACACACCCACCCTCCTAAAAATCCGGCTTCTACTCACGCCTGGGAAGCCCCCCCCCCCCCGTTACAGGTGCAACGCCGTCCCCCACCGTTTCCTGGGAAGTAAACCCAGGGCTCTCTCAAAGCCACTTACTCCTGAGTCGAGGCGCCTAGGATCGCGTTGCTTCCCCTCAGCCCGGGCCCTCTGGCGTTAAGTTTTATGTGACAAAAAAGTACTTTTTGTGGAAGATCCAGCTGTGGATGGGGGCGGCAGAGATGCGGAAAGGGTGGCAATATACATGTATATGTATACTGTATGTATATGTATATGTATATGTATATGTATATGTATATGTGGAGGGGGTAAGGAGAGAGAGAGAGAGAGAGAGAGAGAGAGAGAGAGAGAGAGAGAGAGAGATCCTTACCACCACCACCACACACACACACCCCGACACACACACACACACATACTTTGCTGCTCTTTCTCCTCCTCCTCCTCCTCCTCCTCTTTTGGGGGCCCCTCCCTCCCGACAAGATCAAACGGGGTATATTTGTCCTGCTTGGCACGCAGTAAATCCGGCACGTTTTTTGTTATGCTAATGCGGGCTGACATCACCGTTCACATCAAAGCCCGGAGGGGGAAGCCTATATAAGCAGGTCTCCTCTCCAGGAAAAAAAAGGGGGGGGCATTCAAGAAGAGTTTGCGCGGCCGGCTGGTTCCAGCGAGGGAAACGATCGCCCGGGACTCCGCAGAAGAACCACCGGCGGCGGCGGCGGCAGAGCCCCCGGGCATGCACAGGCTCCCCTCTCTGCAGCATCCAGGACCCGAGACCCTTTTCTTTCCCCCGCCTGGCGCAAGAGAAAGCTTTTTCCTCCGATCCTCGCCGCCCGTCTCCTCGCCTCCTCTTTCTGCAGCGCTTCGGAGCCCCCCCCTTCCCGTCCTCTCCGCCTGGTGTTTTTCAGTTCAGCCGCTTTTTACCTCCAGCTGACCTTCTTCCTGGCTTGGGGGGGAAAACTTTGCTTGGAAGCAGAAAAGTGCGGTCCATCCGCCTCGCCCGAATCGAAACCCTTGATGCCTGTTGGAGAGTAGAGCGAGTGGAGGCAGAAGAAAGTCGGCTGAAGAAGTCTCAACTATATGTATAGAGATATATGAACAACAACCCGCACCTCTTGTGAAGGAAAGAGAGACGCGATTGTCTTGTCCAAAGGTAAGGGGGGGGGGGAACCTCCGGACAGCTTGGGTGTTTGATCCACAGTGAATAAATACTGTGATTTTTTTTGGGGGGGGGAGGAGCGCTTGGGTGTCCTCCAGAAAGTTTGGGAGGTGAAAAAAAGGAAAGTACGGAAAACAGGAGCGATATTCGGCGTCTTGGAAAGGCGAGCCCGGAGATCTGGTCAATTTCAATGAAATTGACAAGCGCGTGGAGGCGAGCGCAATTTGCGGTCGACCGGGGGAATTGCGAGGAGAGGTCGAGTGTGCGTGTCTTTTAAATAATGATCTTTTCTTAAAAAAAATAATAACTAGAATTGGAGGTAATGGGGCCAAGGGGGAAGACGGTTCACACGATCTGCTTCACGGGTTCGCTTGGGTTTGGCGTCGTTTGGGGGGGGGTCAAAGGAACTGCGCACGGAAGAGTCGGAAAGTTTCCGAGCTGAAACGGGTGGAGGAGCGCAATGATCGGGCTTCAGACGTTCCTGCTTGCGAGGGCTGCTACAGAAACCCGCATCTGAACGGGTCCAAGAAATTGGGGGGGGGGAGAAGGAGATCGAAAGCACCCGTGGGGATCAATGTTTTGCCGAAATGGCGGGGGGGGGGGGGAGAGAGACAAGGCCGGCGGGTGAGAGCAGAAAAGGAGAGGCGATGTGCGGGTCGTGACGGATGCCCCTCTGTGGCCGATGGGGAGCGAGTGGGGACGCCGTCCCTGAACCTTGGGGGGGGGGGATCCCTTTCCGTCGGCAGGTCCGCCTTAGGCGCAGGGCGAGGGTGAGGAGCAGAGCACGCCTGCCATCGGGAGCGCGCCTGCAGATGGCATATAGGCAGCATCGCCCTCTTTTCCAGGGCCCGTGTCATTCCGGATCAGAACCCGGTGAGAGCCGCAAAGGCGCCCTCCTGTTTCTGAACTCTCCAGAAATCGGGTGGCAGAATCAAGGATTTCCCATTTTTCTAAGTCCACCAGAATCTCGCCCGCCCCCCCCCTGGCTCTACAACCCTCGGGGAGGAAACTTATTTAGTTAGTGACTATGATTTTCAGGCCGATGAGGAAAAAATGGTTTCTTCTCCCTCTCGGTGTCATGAGGTCTAGAAACTTGCAGGGGGCCATCCATTAAGCCTTTACACGACCCGCTGAGACGGGCGGGAGGCTGCTTGCCCAGTTCTCCTCCCTGGCCCGCACGGATTGCGCGGGGACGCTTCCCGGATCTTTCGCCGCGCTGCCTGCGCCTCTCCCTCGCACGCTGGAAAACTTAATAAGTGGCGCCGATCTTCGGAGCCCTCTTGTTATCTCCGCGCCCTCCTCCCCAGTAAAATCGGAGCGAATAAGCTTTGCTTCGAGTTTACGGGAGGTTCCGAATTGCTGGGGAGGTAAAACGGGGGCGGTGTGTTAGAAGCCGGGAAAAAAACAACAACTCTCACGGACTACAAAGTCCATAGTGCCGCAGGCAGCAGGTCAACTGGGAGGTGTAGTAAAAATAAACGAACACACGCACACGTACACAGCATCTAGATTTGTAAAAACAGCATTTCTACCGAGAAGGAAGACCCCCTTCAAGAATACTTCCCAGTTAGTGCGGAGGGAATGGTCCCTAAAAATAACTCCCAGGGAACCGCTAGGGGGTGTGTGTGTGTGTGTGTGTGTGTGTGTGTGTGTGTGTGTGTGTGTGTGTGTGTGTGTGTGTGTGTGTGTGTGTGTGTGTGTGTGTGTGTGTGTGTGTGTGTGTGTGTGTGTGTGTGTGTGAGAGAGAGAGAGAGAGAGAGAGAGAGAGAGAGAGAGCTTAGTGTGATTTAATTCTGATTGTGCATCAGATCCAAGTGTAAGGTCATTTCCAGAGAAGGAAGCACTATTAAACAAAACAAAACAAAAAGGGGGCTTACTCATGAGTAAACATAGGCTAAGGCTGCAAAACCTGTGTACACTTAACCGGGGATGAGGGCCAGTTTAACTCAGTACCCCTTTGCTCCAAAGAAATGAACTCAAAGCTCTCTTGGCCGAACTTTGCTGGACTTTTTGACACACAAACGGACACATCGACCCCCCATGTCCGCACCATTGGACGAGACGGTCTGGAGGTTTGTCACCTTTGCAGAATAGCTGCAAAATAAGCACGTCCTTAGGACATCAAAACAGGTTTTTTTTTCAGTGCCAGATTTGCCACCTACGGTGGTTGTAAATGGGGCACCCTCCTTAACAAATAATGTGTCCTCCTCTCACCCTCTGCTCCCTCCCTCCCTCCCTCCCTCCCTCATGAGCCAAGAAACCCACTCCCTGCCTGAAGGAACTGAACATGAACCAGGAAAAAGTCAAAAGGGTAAAGATTCACTGAGCGAGAAAAATCACGTTTTGCCTGAAACGATCATTCATCCTCATTGTTGTAGCTCGGTGTTTTGTTTTAATTTTTTTTCCCTGTAATTTTGCGAGGCTGGGTGGGGATAAGGATAAAAAAGAGGTCTGTGCTGGATGTGCAAGTCGAAGAGAGAACAGCCACTGTTAAAACCGCCCCCAAAGGGCTTGTAAGCTCTTGTTTGCGCGTCTCAGTTTACAGATTCTGACAAAATCTATGTATATTAATCAAAGCATGAAAGTGCAAGATTGGGAAGGCGGTCATTTGATTGTATGTCTGATTTTTCATACGATACATAGTTCTTTTTTAACGCGTGCTATACATGACCAGATTTTCATGCACATAATATCTGCATTATATGTTTCCTTTCCAAGTTCTGGGGCCTGCCGTGTATTATAGCCATAATTTTTTCAGTGTTTAGGGCTTCTAAAGGCCTCGATTCGGCCCTGTTTGCCTGCGTGCATATTTGTGATTTGATACCGGAACTGGATTTTGAGTCTGCCTCTGGGTCCCAAATGTGTCAGATGCTACCTGCCCGGTTCTGCTCTGGAAAATAGCTGGACTACTATGTTTGCAAAAGAAGGGTTCTCTTACACCCCCCCCCCCGAGTTATCACGTAGAGACTGGTTAGACAACAAGAGAGGTGACTTCACAGCCTTTTCCAGTCTCATCTCCTGGTTGCCCGCCAGCTTCCACAGAGGGTGCCAACCCCGCTCGTGATGAAACAAGCTTTTCCTGGGCTCTGCTGCCAGAGCTGAAATCCAGGTGTGGCACAAGGGATGGTCCTTTGAATACCCTTGGCTTTTGTGGGTGGGGAAGGGTGAGGGCTGTTGTTTACTTTTAAAATTCCTGGCAGTGCTTCATTGGCCACACCTTCCAAACTGGCATCTTCCGGATGTGGCGACTACCATGCCCATCATCCCCCATCAGCTGGCCCTGTTTTCCCTGCCTGAACAGCTAGCTGCTCAGCGATGATGGTCACGGTAGGAACTACACCCGGAAGATGCCCAATATTGGCCAGCCAGATGTAGCAATATCAAGCGCTCCCTATTTCTCTCTAGAGGGTCAGTCTCCAGACTACAGGGCCCATCAGCCCCCATTTCAGCTGGGCCAAGTGCCTCGGGGGGACACTTCTCGGAGGTATTGGCTTGTAGCTCCACATTAGCTGAGGATGATAAGTCGTGTCAGCTTAGGGTGATAGGATCGAGAATCATAAAACATCTGGAGGGTGCCCGATTTTGGAAGGCTGACCGTGATGTACCTTTGCAAGGCTCCTTTGATGTGCTTGTCGTTTCCACTTGTACGGCAAACACATTTGGGCTTGAACATTGTAAAGAGCAGTATGTGGTCAGGGAGAGAAAGAGCCACAGTTTTTTCATCTTAACGACGCTCTTTGGATTTTTCGTACAGCCGGCTGCTGACAGCTGCGCAGACGCTTTCTTAGATTTACGGAGCAAACCATCTCTTGGGGAATTCCGTACGACTGACGTGCGTCTCCCAGTTGCTGCTCTACGTGTAGGACTTCCAGGGCTAGACCCGTCAGCTGTAGCACAACACAACACAAAGCATGTGGCTCCATAGAATCTTTTCTAGTCATGCCAGATGATGTTCGAGTCAAACTGGACTCAGCCCACGCTGTTGAGAGAACAGTGCGGGCTGCCTTCAAAGAATGAAGCCACAAGTTCTCCTTTTTTCATCTCGACATGGGCAGGATTCATCACCGTCAAAATGTGATCCTGCGATAATCCAGGCCAGTCACTCTCAACCAGTGGGGCATGCATCTCTGGAGTGACTCAGAAGGAATTTAGGTGGGGCAGAAGGTTTTCAGAAACCTTACCGAAAATTCATTCTCCCTTCGTCTTCACATCTTCCTGCAACAGTAAATGCCATCTCTCACTGAGTCTGCCTAGCTTAGCCCTTTTGATATAAGGAAACATTCTGCCCATAGTTTCCTGGCAGCATTCAAAGTGATGGTTCTTAACCTATCAAGCCCTAAATAACTTGGGTCCAATTTATCTCAAGGACCATCTCTCCCGTTATGAGCCTGCTCAGGTCAGGAGAAGCCTTTCTCTCGGCCCCTCAACCCTCACAGGTGTATTTGGTGGGGACAGGGGAGAGAATCTTCCCTGTGGCTGCTCCCAGACTGTGGAACTCCCTCCCACTGGAGACCCAGCTGGCCCCATCTTGGCTGTCCTTCTTCAAGCAAGCAAAGACCTTTCTCTTCAGGCAAGCTTTCCCTCGATAACTGGCTGCCTGAGTAGGGTTTTTCAACGGATGACTGCACTCTACGGCTTTGAACATGTTTTCAGTGCTGTTTCTGTCTATCGCAGGTGGCATTTGTTTTTTTAATATTTGTATACTTACTGTTTTTAGCTTTAAATATGGTTTTTTAATGATGGAAGCAGCCTCAGGTCCTTTTTAAGGAGAAAGGTGGGGTAACAAATAGTTAGTTAGTTAGTTAGTTAGTTAGTTAGTTAGTTAGTTAGTTAGTTAGTTAGTTAGTTAGTTAGTTAGTTAGTTAGTTAGTTAGTTGAGTGGGTGGGTGGGTGGGTAGGTAGGTAGGTAGGTAGGTAGGTAGGTAGGTAGGTAGGTAGGTAGGTAGGTGGGTAGGTAGGTAGGTAGGTAGGTAGGTAGGTAGGTAGGTAGGTAGGTAGGTAGGTAGGTAGGTAGGTAGGTAGGTAGGTAGGTAGGTAGGTAGGTAGGTAATTTTAGGTGCATATGCCCCTGAAATGACACAGAAATAACCAAGATTTGGCATAAGCGTTTCACATGTATTTCTAAGAATTCCTCTTTTTTTCCGCTCTGTCCACACACCTCCCTCTTAAGTGTCGTGTTCTGCCAATTTCTGGCTCTGGCTCTCAGACGATCCATGCTTGGAGCCTTTGAACTCAGCAGGAATACCTTTGGGTCCTCTGTGACCGTTTCCTAGCTTACAATTTTCTGTACATGATAAAACAGAAATACACTCATGGCTTTGCTGGTACATCTCTAGGATTTTAAACAATAGGAACGAGATGTTATTTTACAAATACCGTTATCTGCTGCCTCGGGTCCTCCTAAGGAGAAAGGCAGGGGGCTTAAATATTTTAAATAAATAAATAATAAACATCATCCCCCTAGGCATCATTTGCAACCTTGACACAACCCGAGTCAGTCGGTTTCTTAAAAGCCAGACCACGACGCCATAGAGAGAGGAAGATGTACATGGGATGTGTGTTGAAGCTTTTTGCTGTGGTACGGCAATATTGAACAATAGAGCTTTTCCTGGATTGTGCTGTGTCCTATGGAGGGTAAGGTTGTTCCATTTTTATGGCTAAGGATGTGAATCTTTTGGTTTTAGAGTCAATATTTTCATGCACTTTAAGACCGGATCTCAGCCCTCCAGGTGTTAATAGACCTAAGCTCCTCTCTCTTGCTCTCCATCGGTTCTGCTGGCCAAGGGTAATGGGTATTGCAGACTAGTGGCATCTGGAAAGCTACACATCGTTCATCTAGGTTTTACTTACTTTTTAATTTATTTAAAATATCCTTTATCCCGCCTTTCTCCTTTAAAAGGACCCAAGGGGTCTTACGTCATTTAAAACACACAAAAAACAATGTTTAAAGCTAAAAACATTATACAAATACTCAAAAGGATCAAAAGCGCCACAGTAAAAGACGGTAAACACAAGCCACACAGAAAGCAGAGTCAAAGCAATAAGGCACGGCCGTCCATTTAAAAACCACACTCAGATCGCCAGTCCATGAGGGAAAGCATGCCTGATGAGAAAGGTCTTCTTTGCTTGTGGAAGGACAGCAAAGATGGGGCCAAGCTGGCCTCCAGTGGGAGGGAGTTCCACCGTCTGGGAGCAGCCGCAGAAAAGCCCCCTCTCCTGTGTTCCTCCACCAAGCACACCTGTGAAGGTGACGAGATCGAGAGAAAGGTCTCTCCTCATGATCTTATCACTCAAGCAGGATCAGAAAGTTGTTTCTTGTCTGTCCTCAAAGAAGCCCCTTAAGTCAAGGAATCAAGAGGTTGGAAATGTTACTTTTTTTTTTTTTGGACTACTGTTCTCATAATCCCCCTGATACGGACTGACACCAGTGGAGACAAGAGATCTCTGCTTTGAACAACTAGCTGTAAGAATCAGGCTGACCTTCTTTAGCTCTAGCTTCGCCCCAGAGCCAGCAGATTCTGGAAGTCTACGAGTGTATCAGAAAAGGTGCCCCTTCATTACCTCTCCTCAGCAAAAAAGCATTTAGTGATATACTACTGCTGACCATGGATGCTCTATTGAACTCCCATAACTAATCATCACTGATAGACACCTCCATTCCTTTCCTCTGTGCATTTGACAGACACGGGGAATATTACTTTTTAAGAGCCACAGAGTCTTCCCACCAACATGGCACTTGGGC
Source organism: Pogona vitticeps (assembly GCF_051106095.1). Taxonomy (NCBI): domain Eukaryota; kingdom Metazoa; phylum Chordata; class Lepidosauria; order Squamata; family Agamidae; genus Pogona; species Pogona vitticeps. The sequence goes on from NC_135785.1 coordinate 261,372,490, forward strand.
ATCCTCGTTGGGGGATTTTGGGAATTGTTGTCCAAGACAGGCACCTTTCCAGCCTCTTTTCTGATCACCATGTAAGCATGGGAAAGCCGGACAGGAAGAAAATGGATTCATTTAAAACGTAGTGCTGGAGGAGAGCTTTGTGGATAACCCCGGACGGTCAGAAAGACGAAGCAGTGGGTCCTAGCTCAAATCAAGCCTGAACAATCTCTGGAGGCAAAAAATGAGGAAACTGAGGCTGTCCTCCTTTGGGCACATCATGAGAAGTCAGTATTCTCTGGTGAAGACAATAACGCTGGGCAAGGTGGAAAGCAACAGGAAAAGAGGAAGACCCAATACGAGGTGGACTGACTCCCTCAAGGAAGCCACACACTTGAGTTTGCAACAGCTGAGGAGGGTTTTTATGAAGACAGGCCATTTTGGAGATGGCTCATTTGTGGGGTCCCTGGCTCATTCATAGGGTCGCCGTAGTTCAGAGGGGGACCAACGTGATGAACAACCAGAATCGTCCTTTAGTGGCAACTGAAGAACGGGGGAAAGAACAGAGACTCTTGTGGTCCTCGAAAGACGAACAGATTTGTTAGGGTAGAAGTATTCACACTTCTTCAGAAAGATTCTCGTGGGGGGGGGGAAGCCAACCCAAAACAAACAAGGACCTGTTAATATCAGGAGATAACAAGCCACTTGTTCTTGGCTTGACCTGTGATCTGACTTTTCCCCTTTGTAAACAACACATGGAATAGCTTGAGGATTTATTCTCCATTCCCCCATCTCCACCCTTCGCCCTTGGAAATTCCTCTTGAAGGAAATTCCTCTTGAATGCCTTGAGAATACCTTGAATAAGGATGTGACACCTCTTCAAGGAAACCCAGCCCAAAGTGTTACCTCTGTGTGTGTGTGTGTGTGTGTGTGTGTGTGTGTGTGTGTGTGTGTGTGTGTGTGTGTGTGTGTGTGTGTTCCCCTCTTGTCTTTTCTAGATCTAAACATAGATTGGTATTCTTAGGCGTTCTGCCTTATTTTTGGGGATTGCAACTTCCAGAATCCTCCAGACATTCATGAACGATTCTCGATATTGTAGCCTGAAAAAAACTAACTTTACAAGATCTGGTTCTATTTATTGATCTTATCTTATTACTGCCCCCCCCTTTCTCCTTGAAAAGGACCCCAGGCAGCTTACAACACTGAAAGGCCATATTTAAAGTTGAAAGCCCATGAGGATGCAAGGATGGCGAGCCTCATTAAAAGACAATATTTAAAGCTAAGAGCAATGAGTAGAAAGAGGCATCTTACATCGTCAAAAGGCAGTATTAAGGCAAAGAGTATAAAATAAAAAAGTACACATTTTTTAAAAAAATGCTCCTCTGAGAAATGAAAAATGCAAGCAGTGCTGAAAATCCAATCAAAGCAGTAAGCCATAGCGATCTGCCTAAAAATCTATCTAAAAATCACATACAGGGAAAGCTTGCCTGAATTCTGGATGAAAACCTTAAAATTGTACAGACTGGGCTAAACCTGCAGAGATAAGCGAATCCTTATCTCAGCAGCTATTCTGTGTGTTTTCAGCAGCTGTTCTGTTAAAGTTATCTTTAATTAACTAGCCTGTTTACTGCCCGGATGTTTCTACTAACCAGCCATTGATACATTTGTGTCCAGTGTTAATACAATACTTATTTTCTGTATCCTATTTCACTAGTAAAGCCATCCTGTGTAGCCTTGGGTAAGCTGCATACAGTCCCCAGGGATCCCATCCCCCCCCCCCCAAGTAGAAGGGGGGTCTACTAAGCATTGTCTACCTGGAAAACCCTGGAAAAGGTCAGCATGAGTCAGAAGTAACTTGATGGGGTATGATTTTTAAGGTATCTGGTTGGGAGTTCGATTCCCTGCTGTGTCTCCCTGGGAGAAGAGCCAGCCTGTGTAACCTTGGGCAAACTGCACAGATCCAGGGTGCCCCTAGAGGAAGGGAGTGGTAATACACTTCTGAATCTTCTCTCTCTAGAAAACCCTGAAGTGGAACCTTGTTTTACGGAAGGAAAGCAGTATATTTGTGTTACAGCTGATTTCCCCCAGCATTTTAATCTGCTGTAATTTTTGTTATACTGGAATATAACAACTATTTTAAAACTTCCAGTCCTCTGGAATATAACAACTATTTAAAAAGCCAAACCCCAACGGTAGTCTGGGCTGTTAAGATGCCCAAATCCATTGCAGAGATAAGAAGAGGTTCGGAAATAGCTTGTTTCGAGCAGCCCCACAAATGCTTCAAGATTAAGGAGTGAAGTTTTGAAGTGGACTCCTTTAGAACGGAGATTAAAGGCATTGAAATATCCCAGCTGTAGCGAGCAAGCTGTAGCGAGCAAGCGGGTTTTTTTTTTGTAAATGGCTAGCAACAGGCTGAACTTAGCTCTAGTTGCACAAATTGGGTTATTTTAGGTGGGGGAAGGAAGGAAATTTGCCCGTGTGAGCCTGTTCTTTATGATGGATCTGTTCCAGGAATGGTGTTTTAGAGGCAGAATTCTTAGACCGGTGGGACCTTCTGGATGGAAACCTTAAAAGTGTACAGACTGAGGAAAAGTGGTTCCTCGGACCATGGCCAAGGGTAACTTTCTCTGCTGTCCTCCATATGGGAGGGACGGAGACTTCTAGCGTTCCCTAGGCTCTCAGCGCTTCAGATGGGGAAGTTACTTTCTGGAAAAAAATAGTATACTATCAGTTCCAGGCAGAGCAATGGCTGGTCTTAATTTGAGAGGCTTACTGTTTGATCCTAACCAAATTTCCTTGACATGAAACTTCTTCCCCCTTTTGATTTTAGTATCATTTGCCTCACCTAGACCAGTGGTTCTTAACCTTTGTTACTCAGGTGTTTTTGAACTGCAACTCCCAGAAACCCCAGCCAGCAGAGCTGATGGTGAAGGCTTCTGGGAGTTGCAGTCCAAAAACATCTGAGTAACAAAGGTTAAGAACCAGTGACCTAGACTCTAGACTCACAAAGAGAGTAGGGCTTAACAAGAAGCTTAAGGCAGATATAGCAAGACCCAGGTCTATGGAGCCTGTGTCCTGAGCACACTCCTGTCCTGCGGTGAGTCCTGGACCCTTTGTGCATGGCAGGAAAGGAAGCTGAACACCTTCCACATGCATTGCCTCTGACATATTTTTGGTATCTCCTGGCAGGACCAAGTTCCAAATAGAGTAGTCCTAGAATGAGCTGGAATTTTTAGCATGTATACATTACTGAAACAGTGATGTCTACGTTGGCTTGGGCACGTCATGAGAATGGCTGATGGTCAGATTCCAAAATATCTCCTGGATGGAGAATTAGTGCAGGGAAATTGCCCCAGAGGGAGACCACAGCTGTGATACAAAGAGATCTGCCAGCAGGATCTGAAGGCCTTAGGAATGGACCTCAATAGAAGGGAAATCTTGACCTCTGAGCGTTCAGCCTGGAGGCAGGTGGTGCATCACGGCCTCTCCCAATTTGAAGAGACACTTGTCCAGCAGGCTGAGGCCAAGAGGCCATCCCGAAACCAGCAAAATCAGGGAGCTGGACAGGGGACAGATTGTATTTGTCTTCAGCGTGGAAGGGACTGTCACTCTCGAATTGGCCTTCTCAGCCACACCAGACGCTGTTCCAAGTCCCCCATACAGAGCACGTCACCATCGTCTCCCAAGACTGAAGGATGCCTACAAGCTTCACCTAGGTTTATAGACTGGCAGGTCAGTTCTGCATTTCCTACCACAACCTTCTTAGGGTTTTCTAGCTCAGAAACTGTTTCCCAGGTGCTCCTTCTGGGGGTGCTCTGGGGCCGCTGCACTGCTTGCTCAAGGTCATCGGGGTGGCAGGGGACGAGTGCAGGGCAGTTGCCCAACCCGTTGATAAAGGAATCAGCTAGCTCGCGAACAGCCTCACTGGGTTTTAACTTCCTCTGGGTGACATGTATTGCTTTGCACTTTAAATCACACCTTACTCCTGCTTCGTGTGTTTCTGGGGGTCGAAGTCGTAAAAAGTAACTTTGCCAAGGTCTGCTCATAAGTCTTCTGAAGCAGCTTACCCTCAATTAAGGAAATGCACACCAAAGATCATGTCTGTCTTATTGAATGCTAGTGCAAAGCTCTTTGTACATGTGCAGGCATTGTTTGTTGTGACCGGGAGTTCCTTGCAACGTATGGCCATTCCATGGATTAAGACTTAAAAAAACATCCTGTCCTTAATAGCCATGTTGAGATCATGCAGGTCTGATACCATGGTTTCCTTAATCAAGTCAATCTATCTCATATTCAGTCTTCCTCTTCTCCATCCCCCTTCAGTTTTTCCTAGCCTTATTGTCTTTCGTAGTGCATCTTGCTTTCTCGTGGTATACCCAAACTATAATAGCCTTAATTTACCCATTTTCACTTCTAAAGACAGCACAAGCTTGATTTGATCTAGAACCTACTGATTATTTGTCTTTCTGGCAGTCCATGTACTGATAAATTTCTCCTTTGCTACCATTGGTTCCTGTTTCTCCTGCCAGCTTTCTTCATTGTCCAGTTTCTACATCTATAGATGATGATCGGGAATACCATAGTACGGATGATTTGGGCCTTGCTTTCTAGCAACACAATCTTCCATTTTATGATCTTTTCTAGTTGTTTGTGCCCTGGGGTATCCATTGTTTTCGGAGTACATGAGCCAGAGCCCTGGATTGGGGAAATTCCTGCTGAAGTCACCAGGCATAGGCTGGATTCTTTTACACGCATCCACACCACTGTGTGAAGGGAGCTTCCGCCTAACCCATGGGGCTAAAGACAAGGTCTCTACTATCACACCTCTGTTCAGCTCCACAAAGAACGCTGTGTGCATTTAAAGAGTGTTGGTTGCTCTGGGTGTTTCTGTTTTACATGCCTTCCAAAAAAAAAAAAAAAATCCAGCACAGCAGAGAAGAGGCTGAGCGTATAAAGAAAGAAGCCTCAGGGGACCTTGTGAAGATAGCATGTATTCATTAGAAGGCTCCCCCTCCCTTGCAATTTAGGGACAATTCTACCGATCTATCGTGCATGGGTGTCATAAGAGTGATATACAAGATTGTGCATGCAAAAGACTAAACATCGTCTACATATTATTATTAGAACTTTCCAGTTTAGATTGCATAAGCCTCTTTGGGTGGATGTGGGTGCTGTTTGAGGTGTGTATGTGCGACAAACCTAGACAGCATCTTCAAAAGCAGAGACATCACCTTGTCGACAAAGGTCCGCATAGTCAAAGCTATGGTTTTTCTAGTAGCGATGTCTGTAAGTGAGAGCTGGACCATAAAGAAGGCTGACTATCGAAGAACTGATGCTTTTTAATTGTGGTGCTGGAGGAGGCTCTTGAGAGTCCCCTGGACTGCAAGGAGAACAAACCTATCCATTCTGAAGGAAATCAACCCTGAGTGCTCACTGGAAGGACAGATCCTGAAGCTGAGGCTCCAATACTTTGGTCATCTCATGAGAAGAGAAGACTCCCTGGAAAAGACCCTGATGTTGGGAAAGTGTGAAGGCAAGAAGAGAAGGGGACGACAGAGGACGAGATGGCTGGACAGGGTCATCGAAGCGACCAACATGAATTTGGTACCAAAGTCCGGGAGGCAGTGGAAGACAGGAGGGCCTGGCGTGCTCTGGTCCATGGGCTCACGAAGAGTCGGACATGACTTAGCCATTAAACAACAACAGCAACATGTGTGAACAAAATATTTCTTGCTTTTAGCATGCATTGAATTGAGTATATGATGGCTTTTTGATGTACATTCAGTACATCAGACCAGTAAGACAGCTAGAGTTCTAGGTGGTCCTTGACAATTGCAGGCATCTTAGAGGGAGAACCAGTTCCTTTAGGAGGCATTTCCAGGTGGCAGCAGTCAGGTGGCGATACTGAGCCACAGGGATCCTCTGTTCCCTTACAGATGTGGCGTAAGATAAGAACGTACCACTGGATAACCCCTATAAAGCATTTTGATCCCTTTTTCTCAGTAACTGGCACTTACAATCTCAATAACTATGAGACAGCATTAGGAGAAAGAACAGAAATATACTTACAGTTGGACAGTTCTACAGCAAATTGAACAAATGTAACTGCTTTCAACAACAGACTCACTGCTTCCAAGAGAAAAGGAGGGGGGAAGAGCCGAGAGGCGGGTCTCTCTTTGAATTCAGAAGCAGGGAAGGAACGATTGGTTAGTGGTGGATAGATTGACAGTCACCCCAGCCCAGTAAGGTTCCCTCCTAGCCAAACTTACTAGAGGCCGCATGCGAGGCTGCAAAATTCCAACAGATCCTCTTGGGTCTTAACTACCTGCAGAGTTATGAGCTGCGGAAACAGCTGTGGCTATCTGGCAATCTCTCCGGCCATTTGACCAGTATGGTACCAGGCTCCAGGCAGGGGGGAGAAACCTAAAAGGATGCTCACCAAAGCCTTTTTGCGACTATTAAAGCCATGCAGATCTATTTCCAACCAGCGTTGTGTGATCCATGAGTAGAAATGAAACTCTGGGCTCAGCCATCTCTGTCCTGGATCGCCGACATAATACAAACCTAGCAAGCTTCCAGGTCCTACAGCACAGCTCTTGAGACACCCCTGGCATGAAAACGGGGGAAGAAAACCAAAGTCTAAAAATCAAGTCCAGCGTCACGCTTGATCTTCCAGGGAGTCCCAGCTATCAGCTGGCGATGGCAGCATTTTTAGCAATTTAGAGCATTTTTTTTCCTATCAAAGTCCAAGGCTCCTCAATTCCACCCCCCACCCTGACATTTGCCTGCTCTGGTTGGAACTTGATGCTGTTTGGAATGTATGTCCCCTGTCCCCCCCCTCCCCCCAGCTTTGATTGTTCCTTGCAAACCAGGTGCTGGAATAGGTGAGAAGAAGCGAGAGATGCTCAGCTAACGAAGTGAAAAAGAAGCAGGAGGCGACCGGGGGTCTCTCCACAGCCTTCGCAAAATACAGCCGGCAGCATCAAATCCATCCCCCCATATGCACATCTGTAAAAGAGAGAGGGTTGCTACCATTAGCTGACATCCGTTCCATCCAGTGGGTCTCCTTCTTCCCAAGCCTCCTTCCCCTGCACTCCAGTTTTAATATATTTGTAAATGAGGGAAGGATCAAGATTAAAACCTCTGGGGAGACGGGAGAGTGGATGTCCGTACATTTCCTTCCCTTCTTTTCCTCAGCCCAATACATTCATTTTTAAAAAGCAGGCATGGGAATGGGGGGGGGGGGGAGGCAAGACTAAAGCCAGGATCAAGAATGAAATCTCGCCATATGGCGAGTTAACCAAAAGCATACCCTCCGACGTGAGTGCGCGGCGGTAATTCAAGCCATACGGCCTGTCTTTTTGGGTTGTAAAGATTCTATTGAGAACAGTGGAACTGGGGGGGGGGGGACTGGGACTTTATTCGCTGCCATAAACCACCGTTTTACCATTTGGGAGGTTAGAATTGTGGGGTGTTGTTGGTTTTTTTTTGTACAATTGGGTACTGCTGGGGTGTTAACGGTCCTGTTGTTCTCCCCCCCCCTTTCCTTGCTTTTAGGTTGGCATCTGGTGGAGGTTTTCTGCCATCGGTTGATTTTTGGGCAGCTTAGCAGAGGCCGAGCGTCGTGATGAAGCGAAAAGTGGTGATCAGCTTTTTCCTGGCTGTCGTCTTGCAAACGGGGACCTGCAATGGGATCAAGTGGCTGTAAGTTTTTTCTTCTCTGTGATTGACACATGCTACACGTTGTCTCAGATAAACAGGACATGTCATTCGGGGTGGGGGTGGGGTTGTCTCATCAAGTCACCTCCCACTTATAGGGACTCTATGGATAAGTGACCCCCCCCGAAAAGTCTTGTCATGAACAGCCCTGCAAACCCAAGACCTTTGGGTCAATCCATCTCACATTGGGGTCTTCCTCTTTTCCTGTAAATTTTTTGGTCCATTTTTCCTAGCATTATTGTCTTCTCCAGCGAGTTTTGTCTTCTCGTGATGTGCCTGAAGTACAACAGCGTCCTAGAATCCACCCGCAGCTGGTTCTGGGCAAAATTTCTGACTCTTCCTCAAAGTCCCCTCCACTTACAGTAGGGTCTCGACTTACGAACTTAATCCGTATTGGAAGGCAGTTCTCAGGTCGAAAAGTTCTTAAGTCGAATCTGCATTTCCCATAGGAATGCATTGAAAACCATTTAATCCGTATCTGCTCTTTTCGTCCATAGAAACTAATGGGAAGCTGCTATTCTGCCTTCTGCCACTAGAGGGGGATATATTTTTTCTTTTTTCCTTTTAACCTAAGATGACTTAGCTTTTAAAAAAAATCTAAGTTCGTAAGTCGAATCCATATATTCCTAAGAGAGCGGTTCGTAAGTCGAAACGTTCGTATGTCGAGCCGTTCGTAAGTCGAGACCCCACTGTACCTGCAGTGGAAATGAAATCCCCAGTTTCTAACGAGCCTGCACTTTGAAGGTGCTGGCTCTACGGTGGTCTAATTGGACTATTGGACCCGTGGATGCCTAGATAAATCGGTGCGGGTGATGAAATGCAAATCTCTCATTTAAGGAGGTGGGCAACACAGGAAGAATCCGACCAGCAGGAGAGGAGATGCCTGTAAGGCCACATTGCTCCATAGCATCCTGCCTCGGTTTTAAAGATTTTTGCCAGAGGCCCCCCCCTTTACATTTTTTTTTTCCTGATGTAGTTTTAAATGGTTTGGCCGACAGAATCTGACAGCAAAATAGCACACAAGCAAAGGGAACCGCTCAAGGCGTTCTCACAAATTTCTGGCTCTTTATCCAAGTTCACGACAGTCAGCCAGAACAATCACATACCCCAGTGTTGTATTTTAAGGGCATTTTGCAGTTTTTGGGGGTTTTGCATTTTGCATTTTGGGGTTTTTAAATATTTGTTTGTTTGTTTGTTTTTTTTTAAAAAAATAAGATAATGAGCAAAATCCTGTTGAGTTTTCACACCACATAATACACACGGTGGAATTGACTCACATATAAAAAAAATCAGCATAGACAGTGCCTGCGGGGAAATGGGTTTAGAGTGTGAGGAAGGAACCTTAGGGAAACCCAGTTCAGAGGGACTGTTTACCTGTGGATGGTTTTTGAGCTCTTCGGCATATTTTAGAAGAAGGGGCAAAGAAACGGTTCACAGGAGCATCTCCTGGTTGTTCGGAGTGTTTCTTATGCGAGAGGGGAAAAAAAACACTGCCTTGTCATTCAGAAAGTTGGGAGAAAGGTGAGAATCCTGTAATCTTCCCTTGTAGGAAAAATCCCTGCTTGTGGAAAGCTAGCATCTCAGCAGAAAGGTGAAGTTATATGTCAAGTTGTCTTACATACCGTTAGTCCATTGGCGCTGCTGGTTTAGGGTGATTTATTCTGAGGGGAGGAAACTCTCCAGAGACAGCCTGTTATCCAGACGCTTCAAAAATAAATAAATCTGAAGAGTCCAGGATTTGAATGTATGGCGTATATGCCCACCATACCGGTGAACTGCTTCAGGGTGGGGTGGTGAGCTGCTCGACAGGAGCCCTGTGTCTCTTGCAACCATCCGCTCTTCCTTCCACTTTAAGTTTTTAAATAAATGCTTCTAGTCCTCAAGGCTGCGCCTTTAGGTTCGGAGGACAGCGTGTGAAAGAATGGGACAAGCCAGAGGGAGCGAAGGGGATGCGGAGTGGGGCATTAGAAGGAACAGCAGGCCATACACTGTGTGTGTGTGTGTGTGTGTGTGTGTGTGTGTGTGTGTCTGTGTGTGTGTCTGTGTCTGTGTGTGTGTGCAAATGTCAAACACTGAGGATTTTAAAGCTTCCCCTCCCCCCGCTGTTTTTCTGGATGAAGAAACAGCCAAGTTTGCAAAAAGAGAGAAAAGCCGCCCTATTCTTTCTCCGACTGCTGGGGTGATCCGGCGTACCAAGAACAAACTCAGCCTTCAAACAGAAAAGCCACATGCTTTTGTCATCTGTCTCCGGGCCCGGCCTGTTTAAACATTCTGCTTTATTGGGACGCTTTTCTCTCTCTTTTGCAAAACCTCGCAGGTTTGTCTCAGAGCTTGCAACAGCTGCCTCCGAGCCCACCCAGCGGCTCTGACTTTTTGAGCTATCGGTTCAGAAAAGGCACAAGGGGATTATCCAATGGGGCACCATATGTCATATCAAGGGTGTGTCAGCCCCTAGGACCCAGTTTGCATTCTAGGACATGAAACGGAGTCCTTGTAAAATCTGGAAGAGGCTCGTCAAAATCAATGTGCCCCTATAAAACGAATTGCCCTTAGTCAGAGAAGACAAATGATACTTTTTAGACTTTAAGGTCACCTCCAGTTTATGGCAACCCTATGAATGAATGAGGGACGTGGTGGCGCTGTCGGCTAAACCGCAGAAGCCTCTGTGCTGCAGGGTCAGAAGACCAGCAGTCGTAAGATCGCATCCACGCAACGGAGTGAGCTCCCATCACTTTGTCCCAGCTCCTCGCCAACCTAGCAGTTCGAAAGCATGTAAATGCGAGTGGATAAATACGTACCACCTCAGTGGGAAGGTAAACAGTGTTCTGAATCTAAGTCACACTGGCCATGTGACAACGGAAACTATCTTTGGACAAACGCTGGCTCTATGGCTTGGAAACGGGGATGAGCACCACGCCCTAGAGTCGAACACGACTGGACTCAATGTCAAGGGGAACCTTTACCTTTACCTTTTATGAATGAATGACCTCAAAAGGTAATTTTTCTCTCTCTCACACTGCTATGTGATCAACGGCAGTCAATCCCTTGAGAGCATCATTTCTCAAGGATTTCAAGGAAGATCCTCGCCTGGGCTTAGCCAATCAGGGACCACACCAAACTGACGCAAAAGATTTTACCCTCCGAGATGCAGAAAAGAAACGAAAAAGCTGGTGTGTGTGTGCACACCCCCTAGACAAACCCTACACTTTCCAAGAGCTTGACGACTTTAATTTGTAGGCAATAACTCCCAGAAACCTCTGTGCTTGCTAGAGAATTGTGGGATTCATCGCATTCCAGAAATTTAGATTGCCCATTTAAATGGAAGCAAATAGATGCAGCAAGGAGTTAAAGACAGAAGGGAGAAGTCATTGCTACCTATAGTACCCCTTCAGCAATCAAGCAGGGAAGCAGATGAATCCCACTGGGCCAACTTCTTACTTTTGCTTCTGCTCCTGTGCCTTTTCTGACATCCCAGCACTCAAAAATGTAACAGGTGGTGCTTTTTTTTCCTGATACAGCAGAAGAGATGGGAAATGGACGACGGGGGAGAGAAAAGTTCCCTCTGCTAAATTCCTGCCTGTCAGATGGTTACAAGCACATGCGCAGAAGCCAGTTTGGGGGGGGAGTTGGCAACCCAAGCTAAAAGTAAACTTGTTGAAATAATTCTGGCGCTTTTCAGTCAGCCTCTTCCCCGCTGTTTTCTGTCCAGCCCGCTTGACTTGCTCATCCGTTTGAGCCTCGCTTCAGTTTGTGTTTGACTTTTAGCTTTGCCACTGAGATTATGTGCTTAGAAGTTAAGCGGATCTTCTTAGCGTTTGGGCGTCTGGAAGGAGAGGTTTGAGAGGGATCTCATCGGCAGGGCCCTTCTGCAAGGGATAATTGGTTCAGACATTTCCTAAAGTTTGTAAAGAACTTTTTGACAGGACAGGCTGTTCAACAGCAGAATAAGTGGCCTCAGAGGGGAGGGTACATTCTCCTTCACTGGCGGTGTGTAAACTGAGGTAAGGCAGCCATCTCTCTGGCATGCTTTAGCGACGGATGTCTAGCTTTGACGGGGGGATTGGCCCAATGACCTCCTGGGTTCCCCCTGTGGTTTTAAGAGCTTGGACGGGCATAAAAAGTAGATTGGAGGAAGCACAGGAAAGTCAGTGTGCTCAGCAGAAGGCAGCAAGCTGGGGCTCAGGTCGTACAGACTCAGGTGATGCTGGAGAAGCTCCGTAGACCTGAAGACCAAGATAAAATGTTAAAATAGTGGGATAGGGATGGGAAAGAAAACTCCGCGATCCATGTTGCATGAACAAAATTGTTTAAGGAGGCTCAAGGTTGTTGTTGTTTAGTCATTAAGTCGTGTCCGACTCTTCGTGACCCCATGGACCAGAGCACGCCAGGCGCTCCTGTCTTCCACTGCCTCCCGGAGTTGGGTCAAAGTCATGTTGGTTGCTTCGATGACCCTGTCCATCCATCTCATCCTCTGCCGTCCCCTTCTCCTCTTGCCCTCACACTTTCCCAACATCAGCGTCTTTTCTAGGGAGTCTTCTCTTCTCATGAGATGGCCAAAGTCTTGGAGCCTCAGCTTCAGGATCTGTCCTTCCAGTCAGCACTCAGGCTTGATTTCTTTCCAAATGGATAGGTTTGTTCTCCTTGCGGTCCAGAGGACTCTCAAGAGTCTCCTCCAGCACCACAATTCAAAAGCATCAAATTTTCAGTGGTCAGCCTTCTTTATGGTCCAGCTCTCACTTCCATACATCACCACAGGAAAAACCATAGCTTTGACTATTCGGACTTTTGTTGGCAAGGTGATGTCTCTGCTTTTTAGGATGCTGTCAAGGTTTGTCATCGCTTTCCTCCCAAGAAGCAGGCGTGTTTTAATTTCGTGGCTGCTGTCACCCTCTGCAGTGATCATGGAGCCCAGGAAAGTCAAATCTGTCGCTGTCACTTAAACTGCAGTACTGCAGCTAAAACTCTGCTTGCAGCTCAGGTTGAATCCCAGGCTTTTGGTTTCCATCCTTCCGAGGATGGTCCATTGAGTACCAAGCTCACTGGAGCAGGGGTGCAATGTGTAGCTTGCATAATTGTAGACTGTCCAGAGAGAGCTTTAAGCACTATGGGGTGGCATGTGAGCAGGACGCTTTGCCTTTAAAGAAAAAAATGGGTATGGCTGCCCATGAAATTGAGCTGTCTGAGGCACAGCAGCAAAGGACACCTCCCCCCCTTTAACAAGCTTCATCCATGTAAATGGTGATGAAACCAACCATTTTGGCTCCTGAGGTAGAAAAGTCTGGAAGCCTTTTCCCCTCATCCCTGTAAAAACACAATACTGTAACAGCCAATTAAGTAATTGAAAATTGGCTGGCTTATTATGAGATCCCAAATCTGCTCTCCCTTTGCCTGAGGGTAGGGTTGGCTGTACTACAAATAGATAGATGCGAGCCAATTTTCTTTTTCCTGTGATGTACAGTAGTACCGCATATGTGCGGGATCAGTATCCACTGACTCACTTATCCAGTCTGATCACATTAAAACAATTTAAAGAAAAATCCTAGAAATAGAGATTTCTAAAGTTGACGTTTCCAGAATTGACCACCAGAGGGAGCCAGAGACCATGCTATGTATAGCATTGGCAAGGGCAATGCAGTGTATTTCTACTACATCATTACCAGAACTGGGCACTAGTGGGAGCCAGAGGCCATAAAATGTATGCTATTCGCTATTTTGTTGTTTAGTCGTTCAGTCATGTCCGACTCTTCGTGACCCCATGGACCAGAGCACGCCAGGCCCTCCTGTCTTCCACATTCGCTATAATAAGTGTTTTTCAGCATCCACGAAGAGGGCCCTCGCAACTGATTGCACACATACCCCTATGGATATGAACATCTTTTTCCAACCATGTGCATTATGGGCAAAAGCCAGAGGCTTTTCACATTATTCAGTGGGACCAACCGAGGGAAGTGCTAAAGCAATACAGTGGTACCTTGACTTACGAACTTAATCTGTATTGGAAAGGCATTCGTACGTCGAAATGTTTGTAAGTCGAGGCAAGATTTCCCATAGGAATGCACTGAAAAACCATTTAATCCATTCAGGCTGTTTTTTGTTCGTATGTCGAGGTGCTGTTCGCAGTTGGAGGCATTAGTTCCCATAGGAACTAATGCAAAGCCAGTTAATCCGCACTCCACCACTAGGGGGAGAATTTTTAAAATTTGTTTCTTCTTTTGACCTAAGATGAACTTAGGTCAAAAAAGGCAGGAAAGGTTTTTCCCGTTCATAAGTCGAGGCTCCGTTCGCAAGTCGAAGCAACGTTTTGCAAACAGAGCCATTCGTAACTCAAAACGTTCGCAAGTGGAGACGTTCGTAAGTCGAGGTACCGCTGTATTAGAGAAAAACGCTACCCTCCCACCACGGCATACGTGCCAGAGCTCCAGCGTCACTTTTTAAAAGGGCGTTAGTGATACAATGTGGTGGAAACTTTCTCAGGCACTTTGTGTTAAAGCCGCTGTGTTCCAATTAGGGGCCTGCCGGACGATCCTCGGAGCTCCGCCTAAAGATTTGTTGTGGCCGAAATAATTTTCACCACGACCGCTTCCCAGTATCCCCTACCTCGCCGTCCTACAGGCGTCTGCAGGAGGCACCGGGTGTCTTACAAACATAGAATCATGGAGTTGCAAAGGGCCTCTAAACCGTCCAGTCCAATTCCTGCTCAAGGCTCAAGGAATTCAAGTCCAAACAGATCGGACGGAGGGCGGTCCCATTTTCCTTTAGATGCCTCCAGTGATGCTGTGCATACCACCTCCTGAGGTGATCGGTTCCCTTGTCGTACTGCTCGAACAGTTATAAAGTTTTTCCCCCCGATATTCAGCTGAAATCTGGCTTCCTGTTGCTTAAGCCCATGATGGTGTGTCCTTCACTCTGGAATGATCGAGAATAGACCCTGCTCTGAAGGGCGACCTTTCAAGTCTTTGAAAAGTGATCTTTCCCCTCCTCTTCTTTTCTCAAGGCTAAACATGCCCGGTTCCTTTGGTCTTTCCTCCTAGGGGTTTGCTTTCCAGTCCCCTGATCCTCCTTGTCGCCCTCCCTCTGAACTTGTTCCAGTTGGTTGGCGTCCATCTTCAGGTGCTCTAGGTGAGGCTTAACCCATGTGGGATAGAGGGGAGACTCGTACCTCATGGGATTTGGAGATGATAGCCTGCTGCACCAGTCCGTCAATTTTGTTGTTGTTTAGTCGTTAAGTCGTGTCCGACTCTTTGTGACCCCATGGACCAGAGCACGCCAGGCCCTCCTGTCTTCCGCTGCCTCCTAGAGTTGGGTCAAATTCATGTTGGTCGCTTCGATGACCCTGTCCAACCATCTTGTCTTCTGTCGTCCCCTTCTCCTCTTGCCTTCACACTTTCCCAACATCAGGGTCTTTTCCAGGGAGTCTTCTCTTCTCATGAGATGGCAAAAGTATTGAGGCCTCCACTTCAGGATCTGTCTTTCCAGTGAGCACTCAGGGTAGATTTCCTTCAGAACGGATAGGTTTGTTCTCCTTGCAGTCCAGGGGACTCCCAAGAGTCAATTTATCATGAATGAAAAATAGAAACAGGATCTCTACAAAGCATAGAAAGGCACTTCTTGGAAAAAGAAGCCCAGGGCCGTGCTAGCTGGTAGATTATGGGAGTTGAAGTCCAAAAAAGCTGAAATCTCACCCTAGCACACATTGCTTTGTCCCCCAAATATTCCTTCCAGTCTTCACCAACCCCACCCTAAAATCGGGTGCAAAATTTCACCTAGCCCCCCCCCCCCCCGCGCGCGCGCTTGGAGCCTTTTCTGGGCCTGCGATTGGCTTGACTAGGAAGCCGCTCCGTGGTTCGCACGGCCCTCGGGGTGACCGGGCTGAACAAAATGAATGTCAGCGAATATGTTGGCAGAGTCACGTTATTACAGCTGGCCCAGACTTCAAGGGAGCGTTTTCTCCCTTTGAATTCAGCGAAAACCATGCCTGCCAACGCCCCGGGGAGCACTTGGATTCGGATCTTTAGGGAACACTTCATATTTTACATTTACATTTGTTTGGGTCACCGAGCTCTTAGAAGGAAGCCCACCGCTTCCCATGCGCCTACTCTGGAGGAACGGGCTTGGCAGCCGGCAGCGTTGGCTAGCCGAACAAAGACCGTTGTCTTGCTGTACACATTCCCCCCCGTGCGAGCCGACAAGCCGAGAGCCACTGACAGGGTTCCTTGCTTCTCCATCCAGCAGACAAACATTGTCCCTGTTTGTCGAAGGACTGGCAAGCACTTGCAATATGTTCTCACTGAAAAAAATCTGCATCGTGTGCCAAGGAGGGATGATTGGGGCCATGTATGTTGTTTACTTAGACCTTGTTCACACATTTGGGTTTGGCTTGAGTATCCCACGCTCTTCGCCTTTTCCAAAGGCAGCTGTACTCGGGGGAGGGGGGGGTTGCAGATGGATCCTGGCAACGCTTTCCCCCACGGAAAGCTGCATCAACAAAGCCGAAAGCCACCGTCTGATGCAAAGCGGAGGGCACTTCATGCTGAGGTGCAAAGGGCAACCTCATGGAGAGGGCAACGCCTGCCGCGGGCACAAGCTTTCTGTACACCACATTGGTCCATGGAGCGACTGAGCAAACCAAACACAACTAAAGCACAGACTTTTTGAGTTACAGACTTCTCTGGCCACAAAATTTAGGTTCGACTTGCAGCTGGAGAATTGATCTACAGATCGGAAAAGTAAAATAAAATGGAACAAAAACGGACGGTTATGGATTACAGTCGTGCCCCGCTTAACGATTGCCCCACATTATGATGAATCCACTTTATGACCATATTTTTGTGATGGCAATTGCGATCACAAAACGATGGTCTAAATGGGGGAATTCCACTTAGTGATGATCGGTTCCCTGCTTTGGGAACCGATTTTCGCTTTACGACGATCAAAAACAGCTGGTTGTCGGGTTTTCAAAATGGCCACTGGGTTACGACTTAAAATGGCTACCCGCTGTGCTTAGGGACGGATTCCTCACTATACAGGCACCGAAAATGGCCGTTGTATGGAGGATCTTCGTTGGACGGTGAGTTTTTACCCCATTGGAACGCACTGAACGGTTTTCAGTGTGTTTCAAAGGGGTTTTTAATTTCGCTTTATGATGTTTTTGCTTAACAGCAATTTTCCTGGAACAGATTATCGTCGTTAAGTGAGGCACCACTGTAATCGGTTTTCAATGCATTGTAGGTCAATGGAGCCTCAACCTACAGACTTTTCGACCTGCAGCCACCGTTCCAATATGGATTAATTCCGTAAGTCGAGAGTCCACTGTATCCCCTTTTTCTTTTCTCCTTTCCCATCATGGATTCATCTGGATTTTATCTTAGTTTATTTTTTATATTCTCTGTCAACCGCCCACAGTAGACCCCTTCTAGATGGCTGGTATATAAATCTAATAAATAAATACTACGCCAAGCAACAAGATTCGCCTTCCATTTTGCACCAAGAAAAAAAAACTCATCTCAAAATTGCCCAACAATCATTCTCGCCAGTGTGAGAACTTGCCAGGGCTAAGAACCATAGAGATTTTTTTTATTATTATTTTTTTGCTGTGTTACATGCGTGTGAGAGAGAGACAATATAAGAAGATGAAACAAGGAAACATTTAAATCAGGGGCGAGGCCAGAAGTTAAGCTTCGCCTTCTCCCCATGAAACTCGCTTTGTGAGTGTAACTTTGTCGGTTGGTTTGCTTTTGCATGATTGGATAATTTAGGTGAAAGATGTCTCGACTGAGAAAACGGAACAGTGAGTTCTGGGTACAACGAGGCAGCTCCTTCGTGCAGACAAAATCTGCAGTTTCCAGGGCTCGGGGCAACCTTCTCCAAAACTTTAGTTATTCCATAGCTTATTCCGATTTCCGAGCGGTTTTATTCAACCTGCCTCAGGCCACTACGTGAGCCGCCAAGGCCCACAACGTTCCCTTAGATGGGGGCGTCCGTTGCAATCAAGCGTGCCCTTTCCCGACAGCCTCCTTAATGCTCTTTGAAAGCTCCATCATATCTGCATAAATTTGATTTGATGGCTGTTTATATTATCAAGGGAAGGAGTGAAGAGGGGTAATAATTTCTCCCCCCCCCCTTTCCACTGTTCGCCTGCTACGGACAAGACTAGAAACCAACC
The DNA here is from genome assembly GCF_051106095.1 of Pogona vitticeps. Classification (NCBI taxonomy): domain Eukaryota; kingdom Metazoa; phylum Chordata; class Lepidosauria; order Squamata; family Agamidae; genus Pogona; species Pogona vitticeps. The sequence goes on from NC_135785.1 coordinate 261,390,347, forward strand.
CGTTTGCAGGATTGCTGTTGGAGGGGAACTGCCATGCAGGAAATTTAGGGTGGCTAGCAGGTAGAACTTGGTGACGGAAAAGCTTTGATCCTGGGGGAAACCTGCCTATGAGAAGCAGTGTGGTGTAGTGGCTATTGCTGGATTAAGACGGAACAGACACGGGTTCAGATCTCCACGTAAACATCGACTGGATCATCTTAGGCCTGCCTCCCTCCCTCCCTCTCCCTTCCCCTCTTTCTGTGCCTGGCCTTCCTCGCAGCCTGGTTGTAAGAATACTCATTTGGTGAATAACCTAGGATGGAAAGGCTCCACGTACCAGAGATGTTGCCAAGTCTTGGGGTCGGAGTTCGAAATCTGAGACACAGTCTTTGGTACCGAGTCCTGAGCCCCAGGTCTGAAAACAAGGGTTTCACCCCCAAGAAAGAAGAGAGAGATGGGTAGGTTCTGGGTTGTTAGTCGAGTCATTGGGAAAAACAAAACCTTAGTCCGGTCGCTGGTGCGAATTACGTTCAACTTGAGAGAGAATCCCTTGATTTGAGTCTCCATCCGTGCCCCCTACAAAGACTGGTGCTTGTTGGAAAAATGCTATATAACTAGAACATAGGATGGATCAGACAGCAATAAAGGCCCTGTTTTGGGCTACTTGCCGTGCCGTCCAGTTTGAACTATTTTACGGTGACTACATGCTCTACAAAATTAGTTTTTATTTTTCTCCCCGGCAAGCTGACTTGGACTAAAGTTGATTTCTTCTTGGTCATGCTGAGTCCTAGCGCTTTGATACAGAAAACGGAAACCGATTCCACACGGAAGCATCCTGGTCAGCAGCAATGGGCCGTTTGTTACCCAGAAATCATTTGTTATCAAAGCAAGATTAGATTCTGAAGAAAAGCGGTGCAACATTAAAAAAACAACACATACCTCTCAAGGAAACTTCAAGTATAACAAGATATGGACTATATGAATTAAGCACCTCTACGGATGAATTGTTGCTTTTGAATTGTGGTGCTGGAGGAGACTCTTGAGAGTCCCTTGGACTGCAAGGAGAACAAACCTATCCATTCTGAAGGAAATCAACCCTGAGTGCTCACTGGAAGGACAGATCCTGAAGCTGAGGCTCCAATCCTTTGGCCATCTCATGAGAAGAGAAGACTCTCTAGAAAAGACCCTGATGTTGGGAAAGTGTGACGGCAAGAGGTGAAGGGGACAACAGAGGACGAGATGGCTGGACAGGGTCATTGAAGCTGACCAACATGAATTTGACCCAACTCCGGGAGGCCGTGGACATGACTTAACGACTAAAAAACAACAACAAAGGATGAATTCAGCATTTCTCATGAACGATTTCCTAGGCTTCCCAGTGGATATGTACTCATCAATATAGGAATTGAATATATTACCAATATGTCGGTAGCCTTGATAAAGAAAGAATATTTTCTACTACATGCCTCAGGAAGAAGTGATCCTAAGACAAAACCTCCTGGCAAGCATCTTGTAGACGAAGCTGCTCCATTCCACAACATTTCACACCCTAATAAAAACCAGATCGCCTTGAATTCTTCCCATTCTTACGAAAGGAACGGGCAAAATGGCAGGGATGGAAAGAGCTGCTTTTATGGGCTGCAGGAATCATGCTGAGACCGTTTTGGTTAGGGGTTTATGGGAATTGTAGTCCCCAACCCCAATGTTTCTGACATCTGGTGGGAAGGCACCGAGGTTAACAGAAAGAGGTCGTGTCTGGCAGCGAATTTATTGGAGTACAAGATAGGAGTACAAGATAGGAGAAAGGCATAAGACAGATCCTGGACTTCACTGGTTTGATGTCCTCACAGAATGCCACATTTCCTCGGCACCAATTCAGAGAATGTAGTGCTTCCTTAATGACAGGTCCTGCTCCTCACACTTATTTTGAGAGCTGTTGTTGATACCTCGGTTGGATTCCAACTTCTAAGTGCTGCCAAATTTTAGCTTATTAGGAATGTGTCCTTCTTAGAAGTTGCTCCACCAGCGCTCTCGGGGATAGTATTTTATTTATGTGTTTATTTTAAACGTTTCAGTCACACCTTTCTCCTAAAAGGACCTGGAATGGCTTATAATATCGTTAAAAAGAAACATTATTAGTTAAAGGTAAAGGTTCCCCTTGACATTTAGTCCAGTCGTGTCTGACTCTAAGGCACGGTGCTCATCCCCGTCTCTAAGCCGTAGAGCCATCGTTTGTCCGTAGACAGTTTCCGTGGTCATGTGGCCAGTGCGACTAGACACATGACCTTCCCACCGAGGTGTTCCCTATTTATCTACTCACATTTATGTGCTTTCGAACGGTTGGCGGGAGCTGGGACAAGCGACGGGAGCTCACTCTGTCATGTGGATTTGATCTTACGACAGCTGGTCTTCTGACCTTGCAGCACAGAGGCTTCCGAGGTTTAACTCACAGTGTCACCACGTCCCCCATTAGAAACATTATTAAAAGCTAAAAAAACCAAAAACAAATAATTTCCATGAATTAAACAAACACATTAAAAACATTACAGTACTCAGAACATATTGAAAAGCAACGGATTTAAAAGCGCCGAGGCGCAAAGGATCCCATCATATAAAGTCCCTCTCAGGCAGCCCATCATGAAGGGAATGCCTGCAAAAGAGAAAGGTCTTTGCCTGCTTGTGGAAGGAGAGCAACGACGGCGCCAGGCTGGCCTCCAGTGGGAGGGAGTTCCACAGTCTGGGAGCAGCCACAGAGAAGGCCCTTCTCCCGTCTCCCCACCAGACGCACCTGTGAAGACCAAGAGAAAGACCTTTCCCAATGATCTTAAAACCCAGGAAGTTTATCCCTTGCCACCACCGACGGCTTTTACAAAATTAGCTTCAATTCCAGTGATTATTGCTTTAAAAAATAGATGGTTTAACTGATTCTTCTCTTCCCTCCCCGCAATTTCTTGTTGTATCATGACATTTGTGCGCCACTGATTGCTTCCGGGGATGTCGGCAAGTCTTAGGTACCAAATTCGAGCCTTTGGTACCAGGTCCTGAGTCTCAAGTTGCAACTCGGAGTCACTATTAAAAACAAGCTCCCCCCCCCCCGATAAAAAGGGAGGGGTGGGTGGATTCGAATCCGAGTCACTGAAAAATAAAAACCCCTTGAGTTGCCGGTGTGACTTCAGTCTGACTTGGCCATTAGTCCTACGACTCAGCTCCCTATCCTTGTAAAATAGTTTTGGAAAAACAATATATAAACACTGAACGCGAGAAGAAATCAAGATTCAAGCCTGCCCGGCGCTCAGCCCTGATAACCCACCAAGTAGATCTCAAGCCTTTGTTTTCCCCCCCCCCCATGTGCTTAAGCTTGGCTTACGTAGAACCGATTCTTCTAGAATATTCCACCCTCCCCACGCCGTTCTTTGATTATATCTGGCAGCCTTGGCCGCCCCACTTGCCAAGTCAAACTCTTTCAAAAATCGGAGACGGAGGGAAGCTTTGAAGGCGATGATGGCTGGGGGGCTAATGGCTCAGCCCGTCCTTGAGTTAAGAGCTGCTCCTGGCCCGGGTTCAAATTCCTTCCGATCAAAGCATCTGGTGGAAGGCCTCCGCTAATCCGGGGTTTGAACCGCAGCTGAGAGGGACCCATTTTCTGATGGCAAGGAATAAATCACAGCCATTAAACCATGTCCGGTAATAAGCAAAGACCACTCACCTTCGCGGCTTAAAATGGCACACCGTGAAATTGTATATGTCAGTATGTGCGTGTATTTAGGGTGTGTGTGTCATTTCCACACGGGGAGAATGGAACCTTTGCTTTTCGGGCTTAGACACCTTTGAACCACCAAGACAGTCGTTCTTTGGCTTCGAGTCCTAAAAGACTATTTTATGAGGGTTTATGGCTCCACTCCCTGTCTTGTAAAAGGTGCAAAAAGGAAGTCCCTCTTCAAGCTTCCGATGGGCCAGAGTGGGTGGCTGGGAAATGATCCGTCGTTTTCAAGAGGTGTTTAGAAAACGAACCTGGCACCGACTTTTACATATCTTGGCCGAAACATTCATTTTCATTCCATTTACTTCCTAAATTGCTAATGGCTATATAAAAAGGATGTTCCCAAGGGAAAAAAGTCAATCATCCTGGGAAAGGTTAAAGGCAGCAGGAAAAGAGGATGGCCGAATATGAGATGGACTGGATCTCTAAAGGAAGCCATGGGGTTGAATTTACAAGAACAGAGCAGGGTTGTTAAGGATGGGACATTTCTGAGATGGCTCATTCATAAGGTTGCCACAAGTCGGAGGCAACTCGATAGCACATAATAACAACAGGAATGTCTAAGCCATTCACTGGCCCAACAAAGCAGGGAAATGATTACTTACTAGTAATGCAGTTACCTGTAATGAGTTACTTTTCTGAGATGTAACTAGATTACAATGAAGTTACATGCCAAAAGTAATTAAGTGAACAGGAATAAAGGTATTTTAGTAGTGTGCATATAACAAAAGGCTTTTAAACAATAAGGAGTGTTGTTGATTTTTGAGATGCGTAAATGTTTTCAGAACTGTATTAAAATTATTTTAAATGATGGTATCAGTGCTGAGAGGTGGTTTTTAAAAATTTGGTATGGTTTCTTTTGGTATTTTTAAACTGGGATTTATTGTATAGTTTCCATGGTTTGTGGTGGCGCTGTGGGCAAAACCGCAGAAGCCTCTGTGCTGCAGGGTCAGAAGACCAAGCAGTCGTAAGACTGAATCCACGCGATGGAGTGAGCGCCCGTCGCTTGTCCCAGCTCCCGCCAACCTAGTGGTTCGAAAGCATGCAAATGCAAGTAGATAAATAGGGACCACCTCGGTGAGAAGGTAACAGCGTTCCGTGTCTAAGTCGCACTGGCCATGTGACCACGGAAGATTGTCTTCGGACAAAACGCTGGCTCTACGGCTTGGAAACGGGGATGAGCACCGCCCCCTAGAGTCGAACACGACTGGACAAAAATTGTCAAGGGGAACCTTTACCTTTTCCTTGGTTTGTGAGCTGCTTTGAGTCCTGTGTGGGAATCAAGGCAGGATAAAAACAAAACAAAACAATAATAATAAGCCAGTCCTCAAAAGTGGCGAGAAACTGGAAGAATTGCTGACTTGATCATATTTGGAAAATGACGCTTTGACGACTCCTGGACATTGCAATACATTTCTTGTATTTTTGTATTATCATATAACATTTTTAATGATTTTGCTGTATGTCTGTTGTGAACTGTCCAGTGAGTGGCAAAGCTAGCAGGGCGAGATAGACATGGAAAGGAATATAAATCAATCAATAAATCACGCCCAGATGAAAAGCTTATCGGAATGCGGGATGTGAACTTGTGCGCTTGCATTCCGTTGTGACCCACATGGAACATCTGTGCGCGAGGAGCTACGTGCCATTGAAGGGCTGGCCAAGGCCGCCCGTCTCCTGTGCTTGGGGGTGGGGGGCGGTGACAGCAGCTTCTCACACGTACGCCCGCCCGGTGTGTTCCTCTTTTTCCTCCTCAGGGCCCTCTTCAGAACCCCCTCGGCCCTGGCGCTGAACCAGACCCAGCACTGCAAGCAGCTGGAAGGGCTGGTGGTCTCCCAGGTCCAGCTGTGCCGCAGTAACCTGGAGCTGATGCAGACCATCATCCAGGCGGCGCGGGAGGTGGTCAAGACCTGCCGCAAGGCCTTCTCCGACATGCGCTGGAACTGCTCCTCCATCGAGCTGGCCCCCAACTACCTGCTGGACCTGGAGAGAGGTAAGGGGCTACCAAGGTGAATTTGGTACCAAACTCCGGGAAGGCGTGGAAGACAGGAGGGCCTGGCGTGCTCTGGTCGATGGGGTCACAAAGAGTCGGACACGACTTAATGACTAGACGACGACAACAACAACAACAACAACAACAACAACAAACGGGGAAGGGCGTTTCATGGCCAGAAAGGGGAGTAGCGTGATTTGCAGCATGCATGCACACACAGACACACATATCTACATACACATACCTATATACTATATGTATATATATGTATGTATATATGTGTGTGCATGTATATATGTATGTATATATGTATGTGTGTATACACACATATACTGTATATATACATATATAAATACACATGCGTACACAATATAGATATGTATGTGTATGTGTATGTATGTATGTATGTGTGTGTATATATATATGTATGTATGTGTGTGTGTGTGTGTATGTATGCATATAATTATCCGATATCTAACGTGTGGTTTTGTGTACACACACGTGTGTGTGTGTGTGTGTGTGTGTGTGTGTATACACATATACATATACACACACACACAAATATATACGTATATACATATATATATACACACACACATACATACACTATATTTACTATATATTGTGTATGTATGTGTAAGTATTTATATATATTTATGTATGCATATATGTGTGTGTGTACTATTTTTTTCACTATTTTTGGATGCCACCTTGGTTCCTTTTCCCGGAGAGAAAGGCAGAATAGATCAGTATCTTTTGAATATATATATTCAAAAGAAAATGATCTGAAATCTAATGTGTGGGTTTGTACACACACACACACACACACACACACACACACACACACACACACACACACACACACACACACACACACACACACCTGGCTTGGGACTCTCAACTTTATGTAAATACATGCATTTATACTGAGCACATTAGACATAATAAAATTTATTAGACGGACTACCAAACACATACCGAGCTTCTTTATCCTCTCTGCCCCTTTCTTTGGTCTAAAGTAGCTCTAAAACTAACTGAAAGTGTTTGAAAGTGCCGGCACTGAGAAAGGAGGCATTTGCACACAACTTGTGGGTAATGTAGAGAGGAGGGTGGCGAGATAACCAGCCCAGCAGTGTTATCATAAGAAAGGGAGAACGTCTATTTCTTCGTTTAACCCACGAGGTTCTAGGGTGTTCGATTTCACGATCCAACCCACTTCCCTTTGTAGTAAAGACTTTTATGATGATAACACTGCTGAAAAACGGTCAAATCCTTTCTGCTCATTGAGGATCTGGTCTTTAAAACTCTGATTTGTAGTTGTTCAAAAAGATTTTTATATTTTTATAATTTATAAATTAAAAATATTACAATTTATATTATATAAATATAATATAATTTTATATAATGTATATTATAACATCATTTATATATTATTATGCTGCAGTTTATATAATATAAATTATAATTTATAATATAAAATATTTTGTACGTATTATATATTTGTCATTTGTCACTTGAACTCTTCATTGATATGTTTTGAACGAGTTATGCATTTTTCACTATTTTTGGATGCCACCTTGGTTCCCTTTCCCAGGGGAGAAAGGCGGGATAGATCAATCAGTTGATCGATTAATTGATCAATCGATCTTTAGTCAGCCCGCAGCAACTGGCTACTGAACGGACTCATGATACAAGAGATCGAACGCTATGGTGTGTGTAAGTCAGGTAGAACTCCCAGAAAGGGGAATGATGGGATTTGTAGTCCAAAAAATCCCAAATCCCATCCCTGTTTTCACACTCTGGGGTGGGTTTGTGCTATTGCCATGTCCTAGCAGCCAAGCGTCTTTTTACTGACGGTTGTTGTAGGTTTTTTGGGCTATTGGGCCGTTTTCTGGAGGTTTGTTCTTTTTCCTAGTGTTTCACCAGTCTCTGTGGCCAGCCTCTTCAGAGGACAGGAGCTAGAACTCTGTCTGTGTTCTGGAGTAGTGTGTGGGATAGCTGAGTCCAGAACACCTATCACTCCCCCTTATCACAACAATACACCCACAACAAAAAACACGCTGATCACCATAATCACCCATCTCCTGAAAAGGACAAAAGCTGATCCCACAGCTATAAATACTCAACTATCCAAACAAACTGCACCAGAGCACAGACAGAGTTCTGACTCCTGTCCTCTGAAGATGCCGGCCACAGAGAGACTGGCAAAACGTTAGGAAGAACAACCTCCAGAATATGACCTGACAGCCCGAAAAACCTACAACCATCATCGGATCTCGGCCGTGAAAGTCTTCGAGAATACGTCTTCGTCCCGTTGCTCTGTGTCGTGACGCCTTCGTAAATGCAGATGCTGAGCCCTCTCGGGTCCACTGAGATTGAGCCTGGTTTCCCCATTCTGTCTTCCAGGGACCAGAGAGTCCGCGTTTGTGTACGCGCTCTCTGCCGCCGCCATCAGCCACACCATCGCCAGAGCCTGCACCACCGGGGACCTCCCCGGCTGCTCTTGCGGCCCCATCCCAGGTGAGCGGCCTGGGCCGGGGTATCGCTGGGGAGGATGTGCTGACAACCTCAACTATGGTCTTGTCATGGGGTCCAAATTTTCAGATGCTCCCATGAAGATGAAAAAATCAGGATCACAAGCCAATAAGCTGATGCATCTGCACAACAGTGAAGTAGGGAGACAGGTAACCGAACCGAGAGAGTTGTTGTCGTTAACGCGCAAGCATCGTCTGGGGCTAATGAGGGATCGCAGCGTTGAAACTCGGTATGAGTCCACAGTGGGAGGGTTGTTCTGTGGAGAAACCCCGGTTTGGGAAAGCGCTTCTTTGAATCAAAACTCCCAGCATGCCCAGGCAAGCCATGGCTGCTGGGGGATCATGGGAACTGTCATCCAAAAGGTTATTCTCCAAAGCTGTGGGGAAGCTCGAGTGAGCTCTAGGGACAGGTAAGCACTCTGCCGTGAGGCAAATTTGTCTTGCTTGGGCACCGAGGAGGTTAAATGTTATTCCTACGTTGGTTGCTTCAGGCAGCGCCCATGGTTCTCCCTCCCAAGTTTTATCATACAACGACCCTCCGAGGTTGGACAGAGGGTGTGGAATTGCCTAGCCCAAGGTCACTACCCTTGGACTTCCACAGCTGAGTGGAGTCTCGAATCTGAAATCTCCCGAATTTTAGCTCAGGGATGGGATCCTGCTTGGAGGAATCGTTTGTTGAGCAAGGCGAATTCTCTGGTCGAGGGGCGCTTTCTGAACGTTTGTGTGTGGAGGAACCTCCCGTTCGCTTTCAAGGGGGTGATCTTCCATCTGCACAACAGCGTGCCAGAGATCCGGCCGAGTTCCCCCAGAACAGCCTTCTGCTCCGAGTTACAGTTGTGGCTCAGTTGCATCATCCCACTCCGGCTCTTACACCTCAAAGGTTTTGTGCAGAAGGAAAGGGGGTACGCAATCAGATACAGTGAGGGAAGCGGCCTTACCATCTCAAATGCTTTAGGGTAGGGTTGAACCTCCAGGCCGCCAGTTGCCGACCTTTGGACAACCGTGTCTGTGGTTTTGCGGACACCTGCTCCAGGCAGGAACAGGGGGGACGAAATTAGGGCAGACCTCACTTATGCCCCATTTCTTCCCCACCTTATAGGTCAAACCACACAGCCGGTTTCACAAACTTTTAGGGCGCATGCTTTGAGTTAACTTCGAAGCATTGCCACGGTCTCCTCTTCAGAGCTGCAGGAGAGGGTGGTTTGGTGCATGAACCAGGCAGCCCTTCATTCAAGGATCTCTTACCCTGGGGCAGGTAACGTCTTGAGATCCACCTGGGCTCCGTATGGCCACCTACCCACAAAACCCTCTTCCCACGTCCCAAACTGCAGCAGTTGTTGTACCATTAAGTGGCTCCTAGTTTATAATCTATGAATCCATGAGGTCCTCTCATCCACTGTTCTGCTGGGGTTTTGCCAACTCAAGTCTGTGGCTTCCCTTATTGAGTCAATCCATCTCATGTCTGGCCTTCCTCTTTTCCTGCTGCATCCCGCTTTTCCCAGCATTATTGTCTTTTGTCTTGTCGTCTTGCCAAACTATTATTCCTTTTACTTCAAAATAATTAATATTATTATTTCAAAGGCCCCTCTCACCTAAAGAGGAGGTGCAGGAGAGCAATTTTGCCATGTTTTCTGACTCCATAATCAGTTTTGGGTCTACACAATCCTTTCCCTTAAAAAAACTGAATGTCGCTACAGAGTTTGAAATAAAGACCCCATAGATCTAAAACAGATCAGCTTATATATATAGGGCTTGTCCTGTCCCCCTGGGGGCACAGAGGGTAATATATATATTATATATATTCCCCTTTGAGGGGAAAGGACTGTATAGAACCAAAACTGATTATGGAGTCAGAAAACATGGCAAAATTGCTCTCCCACACCTCCTAGAGGGTGAGAGGGGCCATTAAATAATAATAATTACTATTTTGAAGTAAAAGGAATATATATCAGTGTGTCCTGATAGCAATTTTTAGAGTACAGTGGTGCCTCGCTTAACAAGCGCACAGTTTAACGATGAATCCGCATAGCGACACGTTTTTTGCAATCGCTAATGCGATCGCATTGCGATGTTTTAGATAGGGAAAACATTGCATTGCGATGATTGGTAAGCGTTTCACTTACCGATATTCGCATTGCGATGTTTTACAAACAGCTGATCAGCTGTTCCAAAATGGCCGCCGGGTGCAGAAAATGGCTGCCCACAGCGTTTTCGCGCCCTGCCCTCGCTTACCGGGTGGCAAAAATGGTGGCCGGATGGAGGATTCCCCGCATAGCAGTGAGTTTTTCCCCAATAGGAACGCATTAAATGGAGTTTAATGCTTTCCTATGGGTTCCCCCCGCATAGCGACGAATTCGGATAGCGATGTTAATCCTGGAATGGATTAACGTCGCTATGTGGGGCACCACTGTATATATTTTAATTATATTTTAATTATTTTATCTTTTTATTGTATTTTAATTGTTGTAAGCTGCCCAGAGACCTTTTGGTAGAGTGGGCAGCATATAATTTAATAAATAAATAAATAAAATATAGACAGTCACAACCATTTGTGCGGTACGCCGGCAGAAATTCTTCGTGGATAGCATTTTCACCTTCGTGCTAATGAAACTCCTGTTGGTGTAACATTGAGTTATGCCCATACAGCCAAACGACAGGATTCTGCTGTTATTTGGGCTGCCCTGAGCATAGCAGGTGGCAGCTTAACATAAGCAAGATAAAAGGGGCAGTTCTCTGCCCCTAAGAGCTTACAGTCTAAATTGTGGTCAGTGAAGCAAAAGGAGAGAAAGCAAGGAAAAGAAAGGAGGGCCAGGAAAGTTCAGGAAAGCGGGAGGTGCAAGGAAGATAACGGTGAGCCAAATCAAAGTGCTTTCCCAACTCCATGCAAATTATATGCAAATGAGATTGATTCATCTCTCGGCGCCCAGGGCACACAGCTGTGATTGCCAACCCACTGGGGACACATACTTCTTTCAGCCTTCTTCTTTTTCGGGCGGGGAGGGCGAGGAGTGTTGGGGCCAGGGCGAGCATCCATCTTCCAGACTTTTATGTCTGCTGTTCTTGCAGGCCCTGAAAGCTTCTTTGGAAATGAAATGCAAATGCCACGGCGTCTCGGGCTCCTGTTCCATCAAGACTTGCTGGAAGGGGCTTCAGGACTTGAGGGACGTTGCCTTGGACTTAAAAAACAAATACCTTTCGGCCACCAAGGTGGTGCACCGTCCCATGGGGACCCGGAAGCATTTGGTTCCCAAGGATCTTGACATCCGTCCGGTCAAGGAGACGGAGCTGGTCTACCTGCAAAGCTCGCCGGATTTCTGCATGAAGAACGAGAAAGTGGGCTCCCACGGGACTCAAGACAGGTAAAAGCCTTCCTCTGGGGGGAAGATCTTCTGCGTCTTTGACTTTTAACACCCTCCCACTTAGCCAGCCACTTTCTCCAATGGTAACCACAAACACACAACTTTTGGCAATTGATAGAATATTCAGAAAGACCCATATTCTGGAAGGGAATCTATGGGTTTTGTTCCCACGCAGTTGTGTAGGGTATACTTGGAAATGCAGATGTTTGTATGATGGCTTCCATAGCTGTCTCCCTTTCCTCATAAAGGACTCCCTTTAAGGTAGATCCAAAAATTTAGGGAGATGGATTGTTGTATTTCAGCAAGCAAAGAGCAGGTCTTTTGTAAACTCAATGGCTCTAACTGCCCACTCAAGACAAAACTACCTTGAAATACTCTGCATTACAACAGGGGTAGATTGCAATATACTGTTCCTGGAAATGGCAGCTACGTGTAACACTCTCTGGTTTGTTCATTCGTTCGTTCGTTCGTTCGTTCGTTCGTTCGTTCGTTCTTTCTTTCTTTCTTTCTTTCTTTCTTTCTTTCTTTCTTTCTTTCTACCGACCTACCGACCTACCTATTTATCTGTCTGTCTGTCTGTCTCTGTCTGTCTTTAAAATGAGTATTGCTAACACAAATGTTGCAAAATGTACGTATGCATGAATGTATATGTGCATTTACAAACACATACAACAAAATCAATAGTGAAATAAAAAACTTGAATGCTACAATTAGTACACCCAGACTTCTTTTAATCAGTGCCACCCGAGCAGGAGTTGCTTGAAGAAACAGGGAATAATTCAAATGTCTTTTTGAAGGCAAGTAAGAACTAATAAGTCCCAGATATATTTATCAACTGAATTGAGACATCCAAAACATAAAGGAAACCGCTCCAAGTATATAATCTCTAAAGTCTTAATATAAAATGAAAATACAGTAGGAGCCCGGTATCTGTGCAGGGTCAGTTCCAACTCCAAACCCAACCGTACAGATTCTGAAAAACGTGGATTATAGCAAATGCTATTTTAATAGCAAACTGTACACATAGCATGATCATTAGCTCCCTCTAATGGCCAGTTCTGGTCATTTCATCTTTAGAAATATATATATTTCTAGGGGTTTTCTTTTAATATTTTTAGATAAATGGATAAGTGACTCAGTGGATAAGGGGGTCTTACTGTACACAAAATCACCACATCAATTCTGGGAATCCTCCTGGACAAAAGTAGTCCTAGTACGAAAACCAAGATGGGAAGGGTCTTCTCCTGCTCTGTGGGAACAGCAGTTCCTGCCTCTCTCCAGCTTTCACACTCTTTTCTCAGTGGAAATCTTGAATCACAGCCCCTTTCTAAGATATCCCCACCTCTTGGGCTGAATTGAATAGTCCATAGTTCATGGTTTTGGGTTTTGGTAGTTGAGCATACGATAATAGATGGCCACCTTCTAAGGGATGGAAGGAGAACAGGGAAGACTACGGAGCCTAGGTAGGCTTATGCTTTGTGATTTGAGGTTGGCATTGCTCTCTTTAAAGACAGATGAGCCATAAGCAAGTGGCCAGAGAAGTCGGTTACTCTGAAGACATAGAAGCAGTGAGTCCATTCCTGGTCTTAACCTGTGCTGTCCATGGTGCTGAAATTAGAGTTCAGCACCTTGGACAGCTCAGGGTGGGGTGGGGTTTGACACCTTTGATGGCTCCTGTGGAGTCAAAACACCACACTTGACACTGGACCTGCCAGCCTCTATTCCTTGGTGCCAGAATCCCTGCCAAAACTCCCATAGTCAACCTCCAGCATCTCTAGGAACATCTGAAAAGGACTCAATTGAATGGAGACTGGTCACGGTAGACTAGAGGTAGGCAGTTATGGTCCTCTAGATGTCATGGAATGAGAAGTCCCATGATCTGTCATGACAAGACTCTCGCACTGGGGCTTCTAAGTAGACCTATTTTTCGTTGACCAAAAGGGATGATCTACAGGTGTCAAAGTCCTATAAGACGTAGGTTCATAGAATCCTAGAATCATGGAATCAGAAGGGGCCTCTAAGGCCATCAAGTCCAACCCCCTGCTCAAGGCAGGAATCCAAATCAGAGTAGGTTTGACAAATGGTGGTCCAATTTTCTCTTGAAGGCTTCCAGCGTTGGAGCGCTCACCACCTCCCGAGGTCATTGGTTCCACTGTCATACTGCTCTAAGAATGCAGACGTTTTTCCTAATACTCAGCTGAAATCTGGCTTCCTGTTGTTTGAGCCCATTATTATGTGTCCTTCACTCTGGGATGATCAAGAATAGATCCTGCCCCTCCTCTGTATGGCTACCTTTCAAGTGCTTGAAAGGTGCTATCGCTTTCCCTCTCAAGTCTTCTTTTCTCAAGGCTAATAACAAGTTCTTCCAGTTTTTCCTCCTAGGGCTTGGTTTCCAGCCCCCTGATCATTTTTCTTGCCCTCCTCTAAACTTGCTCCAGTTTGTTGGCATCCTTCTACAGAACGGGACACAGTTCTCAAGATGAGACCTAACCCGTGCTGAAAAGAACGGACCTTGTACTTCGTGGGATTTGGAGACTATACTTCTGTTAATGCCTCCTAAAATGGCATTGGCCTTTCTTGCAGCCACGCCACACGGTTGGCTCATATTCAGCTTTGTGGATTTACAACAATGCTAAGATCCAAGACCAAGTGTTTCACTGGATATGCAGGAGCTTTCTGTGTTCCTCATCTCCGCTATTTTCCTTCACACCTCATGGCCACCCCTTTTCCCCTCAATTTTCTTTTGTTACTTGGAGGTTTTCTTTTTCTACGTGCAAGGCCAGTCAAGAAGAATGTGGATGCTCTTGGGTTGCAATACCCATTGCTAAGGCCAATGAGGGATGCAGTCCAAAATCCTCGGGGGGGGGCGGCTTCCCCCTGTTCTTTGCAAGACCTTCCTTAGACTAATGACCCGTGCCTGTGGCAAAACAACAGGACAAGCGTTGGAAGACTGCGGAGAGCCCAACAGGCAGCCTTCCAACTGGTCTGGAGGTGACCCAAGCCCCCGTTTGCATCCAAAATGCCTTGGATCTGGATGGAAAGGTCGTACAAGGTCCCAAGATGCACATGTATTTGTTTTGAAAAAGCCGTATCCTGGGGAAATTCCCACTCGGGGTGTTAAATTCATCCCTTTCCGAACCGTCCAATTGGACACAGCTATTTTCTTCATCATGATCATCTTTCCTTCCCATCTCCTAGCCTTCTGTCTCTGCCTCAAACGGCCGAGCCAAACTGCTGTGCTCACTTAAGCAACAACTGCACTTTCTGCTGAAAACCTGGAGCTTAGCGGATTCTTTGAGTCCTGCGGGGAGGCAGGAAAACGCCGCTCCACAACCTTTAGCCAGTTAGGGGTCAATGGCATTGGAGGATGTCAATGATCAAAGCTTTTTCAGTCCCGTCCTCTTATGTACCTTTGGTCGTACAAGGCCTAAAGAAAATATTTTTTCTGAAATGGTGCAGCCAGATTTCTAACTGGGGCTGGTTACAGGGAAGATAGAACTCCGCCATTGCTCCACTGGCTGCCAGTCTATTTCCGGGCACCATTCAAAGCGCTGGTTTGAACCTATAAAGCCCCAAACGGCTTAGGTCCAAGCTATCTCAAAGACTGCGTCTCCCATTATGAGCCTGCCCAGGCATTAGGATCATCAAGGGAGGCCTTTCTCTTGGTCCCTCCCACTTCACTGGAAGAGCCTTCTCGGTGGCTGCTCCCAGACTTTGGAACTCCCTCCCACTGGAGGCCAGGCTGTCCTTCCGCAAGGAGGCATAAAGGCTTTTCTGGCAAGCTTTTCCTCAATGGCAGGCAGTTTTTTAATGGGTGGTTGTGCTAAAACAGGGTTTTTAGTATTTATTTACCATTTTTAATACAATACTTGATGAATTCTTTTAAAATATTCGTACAGTAAGCCACCTTGGGCCATTTTAAGGAGAAAAGCAGGGTAAAAATTGTGACAAACCCAGACCCACTGGGATCTGCCACACGTTAACTAAGCTGCCACCAACCATTCCCTATAAGAAGTCACACAGACCAGGGATGGATTTTTAAACAAATAAAAAGAATAAGGTTTATTTAAATACAACACACAGGAAAATAAAATGATCAGGTGAATAAGATAAAGTAACGTGGCTTATTCTCATTCATACATGCATACAGTTTGGTTCACACAGAACCCTTAACTTGAAGCACAGACCCTGAACCTATCAGTTCTGGCTAACCAACAGACACCTGAACCTATCAGGTTGGTACTCTGACACACAGTAGTACCCTGTCTGACACACAGACTCCCACACCAGCTTCTTCTCTCAGCTGCTGCTTTGTCTCCTCCCAGCGTCTCCTAACTTCTCCACACAGGCTTCACCTATATATACAGTACAGCCCCTCCTCCTGATGTCCCGCCTTCCACTCCCCATAGGATGGAACTTTCCCTCCAAACCCATGACAGACAGGTAACATCAGTGCTGTATGTAACACCTCCCCTCTTTATAAGTTGTTTTGTAGGGGGAAAGCTAAGGTGCTTTTTCCCAAAAAACAACCTGGATAAAACACACAAAAACAGTTATACATACAATATCATACTTACTTATACTTACATTCTAAGTTAACCATAGCAATTAGGCATTTAAACATTTACCATATACATTACATCAATTTACCTTTATTCATACAAACCAAGTTCAAAAAACAGGTACATTTAACTTTTTGTCATCAAAATATATACATAGTCCATGTTTCTTTCGCCGTCTTCATTCTTCAGGTCTTCTTGACAAGGCGTCAGCAACACAGTTCACTGACCCTCTGACCACCTTTACTTCAAAGTCATAGTCCTGCAGATTTAAAGCCCACCTCATAAGTTTGCTATTGTGGGTTTTCATTGTCTTTAACCATTGCAGTGGTGAATGGTCAGTGCACAGAGTAAAATGTCTTCCCCAGATGTAAGGCTTGGCCTTCTGGATCGCGTAGACTATGGCCAAACACTCCTTCTCCACGGTTGCCAAATGTCTCTCACCTTTTTGAAGTTTCCTACTCAGGTAGGACACTGGATGCTGGTCACCATTCTCATCCTCCTGGCACAGAACTGCTCCTACCCCGCTGTTAGACGCATCGGTGTAGATGATGAACTCCCGGTCGAAGTCTGGAGCCCGCAGGACTGGATAGTTGATTAGCGCCTCCTTCAACCTCTGGAACGCCGCCTCACAGTCGCTGGTCCATGGGATGCGGTCATCAGCCGTCTTCCTCGTCAGATCGGTCAGCGGAGCCGCAATCTCGCTAAACCTCGGGATGAACTTTCTGTAGTAGCCCACCAACCCAAGAAATGATTTGACCTTTTTCTTGGTGTTGGGTCTAGGCCAATCACGAACAGCTTCTATTTTGGCCTCCAGGGGTTTTATCATTCCTCCCCCTACCATGTGACCCAAGTATTTTATTTCTGGGCTACCCAGCTGACACTTGCTGGCCTTTACTGTTAGCCCTGCTGCACTTAACCTCTGCAGCACTAACTCCAGGTGTATCAGGTGATCTTCCCAGGTATTACTGAAGATCCCTATGCCATCAATGTAGGCCACTGTAAAGTCACTGAGCCCTGCCAAGGTCTGGTCCATCAGCCTTTGGAATGTGGCTGGTGCATTTCTGAGACCAAAGCTCAGGACTCGAAACTCATAGAGACCAAAAGGGCTGCAAAAGGCAGTCTTTTCTTGATCCCTGGGATCAATTCTTAATTGCCAATATCCCTTTACCAGGTCCAATGATGAGATGAACCGACAACCCCCTATGGTTTCAATCAGGTTGTCTAGCCTGGGCATTGGGTAGGCATCAGGAGTGGTTACACGGTTTAATTTCCTGTAATCGACACAAAACCTAATGCTCCCATCAGGCTTGTCCACAAGGACTATCGGAGAGGACCAAGGACTAGAAGAGGGGACGATTATGTTCTCCCTAAGCATCTCGTCCAACTCCTTCCGCACCTTGTCCCTATAGGGTCCCGTTACTCGGTATGGGGATACTGCCTGCGGGGGTGCATCCCCTGTGTGGATCCGATGCATCACTCCCTTCACTATCCCCGGCTTGTTGGAAAACACCTGTTGATATTTACTAAGCAGCATTTTTAGTTCTTGCTGCTGGTCTTGGGTGAGTGCAGGACTGATCTTTACCTCCTCTGGGTTGTATTTTACTTCCCCTCTACCCTCCCAGAAGGGTAATTCAGCTTCCTCACTCTCAGCTGCTTTTATCGCAAATAGAACCCTCTGTTCCCCTCTGTAGTAGGGTTTTAGGGCATTCACATGAACCACCCTCCTTGCTTGGTTCTCCTCCTGCTCTATAAGGTAGTTCAGGTCTGACATCTTGGAAATGACCCTATATGGTCCTGCCCATTTGAGCTGCAGTTTATTCTCTCTGCAGGGCCTAAGCCAAAGCACTTCCTCCCCTGGGTCAAAGTGCCTCTCTCTAGCTTTGTGGTCATACCATGTTTTCTGTCTGACCTTCTGAGCTTGCAGGTTTTCTGCTGCCAGCTCTAGATTTCTCTGTAGGTCATTCATCAAGGTGTCTATGTATGTCACAACGTCTTGTGGGTCATCCTGGGTGATCTGCTCCCAATTTTGTTTGATCAAATCAAGGGGCCCTTTCACCCTTCTCCCAAATAAAAGTTCAAATGGACTGAACCCGGTACTGGCTTGTGGCACTGATCGATAAGCAAACAAAAGGGATTGCAGCTTCTGGTCCCAATTGTTTGGATTCTCTGCCAAGTAAGCCCTAATCATGCGCATTAGAGTCCCATTGAACTTCTCAGTTAACCCATTACTTTCAGGATGATAAGCAGTGGTTTCCTTGTGCTTAATTCCACAGATTTGCCATAAGCGTTTCATGAGCTTTGATGTGAACGATGCGCCCAAATCTGTGATTATCTCTGAGGCAAATCCCATCCTGGACATATACCCCACCAAGGCATCTGCCACTGTGTTAGTTTCAATGTTAGTCAAGGGTATGGCTTCAGGGTACCTCGTGGCATGGTCCACAATTGTGAGAATGAACCTGTTCCCCCTCTTTGTGGCCTTGGGCAAAGGTCCCACAATATCCACCCCTATGCATTTGAACGGAGTGTCAATCACAGGCAAAGGGCACAACTTTGCTTTGGTCCTGTCGCGGCTATTCCCCTGCCTTTGACACACATCACATTGTTTACAGAACTCCCTGATCTGCTTCCCTATGTCAGGCCAGTAAAAATTCTGTGTGATTCTCTGCTGTGTTTTGTTCACCCCTAAGTGTGCAGCAAACATGTCAGAGTGCCCCCTTTGTAAGATCATGGGGCGATACTTTTCAGGTACCACCAGCTGACTTCTGATCCCATCTCCCCCTTTTGAGATATTCCTCAGGGTCTCTCTATACAAAATCCCCTTTTTCTCTAGAAATCTCACTGGGGTTTCAGGTGTTAGCTGGGCGTCTGTCACCTGTTCAAAACACTTTTGGAGAGTGGCGTCTGCCTTTTGCTCTTGTCCAAATCTGCTGTCTGTGGTTAAGGTTTCCACCACAGCTTCTGAACTCCCCTCTGCTTCCGTCTCTGGCTCATCATTACCCCCCTGAACTGTCCCCGTGGTGGCTTGTGAACGTGTAATCACTAGCACCCGTTTCACATGTTCAGCCAGGTCATTTCCCACGAGCACGGCTGCTGGCAGAGTCGATGAAATTGCTAGCCGCCAAACTCCCCTCCAGCCTTGAAAGTTGACAGGTACCTCCGCGACTGGGAGTGAGATTATCTGCCCCTCAATCCCTGCTACCTTTATGCTCTCATTCGGGATTATATATTCCCTAGGAATAATATCTGGATGGCACAGGGTCACCTGAGAACAAGTGTCCCGCAGCCCCCGATACTGACGGCCAAGTATTCCTACGTCCACCCCTGCTGTCTCAAACAACTGAGAATCTGTTCTCATGAGCAAGCATCGCTTGACCTCCACAAGAGGACCACCTTCCTCAGCCTGATCAGCAGATGCAGCCGTTCCAGACTGAGCAGCCATGGCAACAGGCTCCCTCAGTGACAATGAGCCTTGCTCTTTCTGGACACAGAACACAGCTTTTGGCTTGGTTCCACTAGAATCCTGAGGCACCATTCCTTTTAGCTGCTTTAATTTCTCACACTCTGAGATTAGATGGCCCTTTCCCTGACAGAAATAACATTTTCTGGTGTATTTTGATTCTCTCTCATCTTGTTTTGGTTTTCCCTCCAAAATCTGAGGTCTTGGTTTCATGTCTGAGGGCTTCCCTTCACCATGGGCCCCTCCCCCTTGCTGGTTTTTCCCTGGTCCCTGAGAGTACTTGCTGTAGGTTTCTTTGGGTTTACCTACAGATTTCCCCTCACCCAAGGGCTTTCTTATTTGCGAAATAAAATCTGCGATCTCGGCAGCTTCCACCACAGATTTTGGTTTCCTTTCCCTCACCTGGAATTTCAATTCCCCATGCAGGACTGAATAGAACTGTTCCAGCGCTATCAAATCTTTAAGCTGTTGAAAGGTCTCTGTCCCCTCCTGCGATAGCCATTTCTCAAGCAGCCTCACCAATTGGGCCCCCACTTGGGTAAAAGTCTGCTCTGGTTTTTTGGTGATTGACCTAAATCTTTGCCTCAGCTGTTCCGCATTTATCCCATGTCTTGCAAACACCAGTTTTTTAAACTCTGCAAAATCTTTCATCAGTTCCTCAGGCATCTCGGCATAGACCTCAGCCAGGCTACCACTGATTAAAGATCGCATGATGGTCATCTTCTCAGTTTCCCTCACTGAGAAGTCCACAAACGCTCTTTCCACTAGGGAAAAGAACACCTCAGGACAATCTCCCTTGTGGTACACAGGGAATTTCTTCAGGTCAGCTTTAGACAATTGGCCTCCCTCAGAATCCCTATTGTTATTATTGTTCTGGTTCATCATTTCCAATTTTCTTAATTCAAACGCCATTTTCTCTCTCTCCAATCTTTCTGCTCTTTCCATTTTCTCTATTTCAAACTGCCTTTGTTTCTCTCTTTCCCTTTCCTCCATTTCCCTCACCCTCAGTTCATGCTGTTGGGCTATGAGTATTTTTCTGAGTTCTGGGTTTTGTTCTCCCGTGCTGTCACCTTGCACTGAGCCAAATTCATCCTCAGAACCTTGGTCAACCTGGGGGTCTTTCACTTCACCCATTTCTGCCATCTGGCTTCGAGTCAAGGGCATAATCCCCCCTCAGAACAGGCTGCTTTACAAGTCAAGCCTCAAAATAAAACGACCACTTTTTTTCTCTTTTGCCTCAGAACCAGCTTTCTATAGATTGCTGCTGTTCTTCAGCACTTAACTTGCAACAGTTGCGAGCCAGAGTCTACCCCCCTCTGCTGGGCCTCTCAGCTGGCAAGCTAGCTCACTTCTATTTCACAGTTTTGCCTCATCTTTTTTCCCGCCAAAACCAGGCTGCCTCAGAGCACTCTAATCTAGTCTCCCCAGTTGGCACGTTCTTCTACTAGCGCACCTCCCCGTGAGGTACACCTAGAAGATTACCTACGCGCCTCAGATTGTCCCTGACTAGACCCCCCTTGCTCTGGGCACACTTGCCAAGGCTTTGCTGGACCACTGGACAACTGGACCAGTCGTATCCCACACGCTGGACACCAATCAATGTGACAAACCCAGACCCACTGGGATCTGCCACACGTTAACTAAGCTGCCACCAACCATTCCCTATAAGAAGTCACACAGACCAGGGATGGATTTTTAAACAAATAAAAAGAATAAGGTTTATTTAAATACAACACACAGGAAAATAAAATGATCAGGTGAATAAGATAAAGTAACGTGGCTTATTCTCATTCATACATGCATACAGTTTGGTTCACACAGAACCCTTAACTTGAAGCACAGACCCTGAACCTATCAGTTCTGGCTAACCAACAGACACCTGAACCTATCAGGTTGGTACTCTGACACACAGTAGTACCCTGTCTGACACACAGACTCCCACACCAGCTTCTTCTCTCAGCTGCTGCTTTGTCTCCTCCCAGCGTCTCCTAACTTCTCCACACAGGCTTCACCTATATATACAGTACAGCCCCTCCTCCTGATGTCCCGCCTTCCACTCCCCATAGGATGGAACTTTCCCTCCAAACCCATGACAGACAGGTAACATCAGTGCTGTATGGGTTTTTAGTATGGGTTTTTAGTATTTATTTACCATTTTTAATACAATACTTGATGAATTCTTTTAAAATATTCGTACAGTAAGCCACCTTGGGCCATTTTAAGGAGAAAAGCAGGGTAAAAATATTTCAGACAGACAGACTAGAAAGATAGATAGATAGATAGATAGATAGATAGACAGACAGACAGACAGATAGATAGATAGATAGATAGATAGATAGATAGATAGATAGATAGATAGATAGATAGATAGATAGATAGATAGATAGATAGATAGATAGATGGATGGATGGATGGATGGATGGATGGATGGATGGATGGATGGATGGATGGATGGATGGATGGATAGATGGATGGATAGACGGATAGACGGATGGATAGACAGACAGACAGACAGACAGATAGATAGATAGATAGATAGATAGATAGATAGATAGATAGATAGATAGATAGATAGATAGATAGATAGATAGATAGATAGATAGATAGATAGATAGATAGATAGATAGATAGATAGATAGATAGATAGATAGATAGATAGATAGATAGAAAGAAGGACGGACGGACGGACGGACGGACGGACGGACGGACGGACGGACGGACGGACGGACGGACGGACGGACGGACGGACAGACAGACAGACAGAAGACAGATAGATAGATAGATAGATAGATAGATAGATAGATAGATAGATAGATAGATAGATAGATAGATAGATAGATAGATAGATAGATAGATAGATAGATCATGGGAAACAGAGGAGGTGCCAGAAGATGGTTTTTTCCAGCAATTTGCAGCCATTAATATGATCTACTTCTTTTGTTCTATTATTCCCATTAGCCTTGCCCTTCATGTACAGTAGCGAGGGATTATGGGAGATAGGAGGACCAAAGCTACCCGCTCTGCACTTGCTGAAGCCCCCGGGTTGTCTTCAAGGGCAGCCCCAAGCAGCATACATTACAGTAATCCAGTTGGGAACTGCAGTCAAAACATCTGGAGGACTCTACTTGCCCCCCTCCTCCAACAAACCAGGGCTGGGGGATTTGTGACCTTTCATACTTTCTTGGACAACAACTCCCATCATCCAGAAGCCCTAATCATTCTGGCTGCGGATGATGGGAGCTGCGCTCCAGCCATCTGTATAGAGTCCGCAGTTTCCTAGCCGTGGTCTCGACGGACCCATACTAGTTTGACTCCTTTCAAGGTAGCTTCATATACATTTAGTGAGCCGGGGATCTTTACTCAAAGACTCCAATTTAGTACGTATTTTATTTCTTTATTTTATTTATTTATTTTTATTTGTATCCCGCCCATCTGGTATATTCTTTTTATGTAGGCATCCTTCAGTCTCGAAAGACTATGGTATCGTGCTCTGTATGGAGGACTTGGAACAGCGTCTAGTGTGGCTGAGGAGGCCAATTCGAGAGTGACAATCCCTTCCACACTGGAGACAAATCCAATCTGTCCCCTGTCCAGCTCCCTGGTTTTGCTTCCTTTGTGACTTCCTCTTTGCCTCAGCCTGCTGGACAAGGGTCTCTTCAAATTGGGAGAGGCCGTGATGCACTGCCTGCCTCCAGGCTGAACGATCAGATGTCAGAGTTTCCCATCTGTTGAGGTCTATTCCTAAGGCCTTCAGATCCCGCTTGCAGATATCCTTGTATCGCAGCTGTGGTCTCCCTCTGGGGCGATTTCCCCGCACTAATTCTCCATATAGGAGATCCTTTGGAATCCGACCATCAGTCATTCTCACGACGTGCCCAAGCCAGCGTAGACGTCGCTGTTTCAGTAATGTATGCATGCTGAAAATTCCAGCTCGTTCTAGGACTACTCTATTTGGAACTCTGTCCTGCCAGGTGATACCAAAAATCCGTCGTAGGCAACGCATATGGAAGGTGTTCAGCTTCCTCTCCTGCCGGGCACAAAGGGTCCAGGACTCGCTGCAGTACAGGAGTGTGCTCAGGACACAGGCTCTATAGACCTGGATCTTGGTATGTGTTGTCAGTTTCTTATTGAGCCATACTCTCTTTGTGAGTCTAGAGAACATGGTGGCTGCTTTCCCAATGCGTTTATCCAGCTCGACATCTAGAGAGAGGGTGTCAGAGATGGTTGAGCCAAGGTACACAAAGTCATGAACAACCTCCAATTCTTGTGTGGAGATGGTAATAGAGGGAGGTGAGTCCACACCCTGGCCCATGACTTGTGTTTTCTTCAGGCTGATTGTTAGTCCAAAGTCTTGGCAGGCCTTGCTGAAACGGTTCATGGAGGTCTTCAGCAGAGTGGGCAACAATGGCTGCATCGTCTGCAAAGAGGAAGTCCCTCATGCATTTCAGCTGGACTTTGGTCTTTGCTCTCAATCTAGAGAGATTAAAGAGCTTTCCATCTGATCTAGTCCGGAGATAGACACCTTCTGTTGCAGTTCCAAAGGCATGCTTCAGCATGACAGCAAAAAAGATCCCAAAAAGTGTTGGTGCGAGGACACAGCCCTGTTTCACTCCGCTTCGGATGTCAAAGGGATCTGATGTTGAGCCGTCAAAAACTACAGTGCCTTTCATTCCATCGTGGAAGGACCTGATGATGTTAAGGAGACGAGGTGGACATCCAATCTTGGGAAGTATTTTGAAAAGGCCATCCCTGCTAACCAAGTCAAATGCTTTTGTAAGGTCTATGAAGGCCACTAAGAGTGGCTGTTGTTGTTCCCTGCATTTCTCCTGCAACTGTCGGAGGGAGAATACCATGTCAGTGGTGGATCTATTTGCTCGAAATCCACACTGTGATTCCGGATAGACTCTGTCTGCAAGCACCTGGAGCCTCTTCAGCACAACACGGGCAAGCAGCTTCCCTACAACGCTAAGAAGAGAGATACCACGGTAGTTATTGCAGTCACCCCTGTCACCTTTGTTCTTGTACAACGTGACAATGTTTGCATCCTTCATGTCCTGTGGTACTCCACCTTCCCTCCAGCAGAGACAAAAGATTTCATACAGTTCGGTGATGATGATCTCCTTACCGCATTTCAGCACTTCAACAGGGATGTTGTCCCTTCCAGGTGCCTTGCCAGAGGTGAGGGAATCCAAGGCCGCATTTATTTCTGCTAGGGTTGGTTCGCTGTCCAGCTCTTCCAAGACAGGCAGGCACTCAATGTTATTTAATGCTTCTTCGGTTACTACATTCTTTCTGGAATATAGCTCGGAGTAGTGCTGCACCCAGCGTTCCATCTGCTGTGCTCGGTCCTGGATGATCACACCTGTAGTAGACTTCAAGGGAGCAGATTTCTTCTGTAATGGACCTAAGGCCTGCTTGATACCATCATACATTCCTTTGATGTTACCTGTGTCCGCTGCTATCTGTATTTGAGAGGAAAGCTGAAGCCAGTAGTCATTGGAGCATCTCCTGGCAGCCTGTTGGACTTGGCTACGAGCGGCTCGAAGAGCTTGCAGGTTGTACTCGCTAGGACAGGCTTTGTATGCTGCTAGAGCTCTTCTCTTATCCTCAATGGCTGGCATTAACTCCTCCGAATGGGCTTCGAACCAGTCAGCCATCTTTCTGGTCTTCTTGCCGAAGGTGGACAAGGCGGTGTTGTAGACAGTGTTCTTGAAGTGTTCCCATCGTTCAGGTGCATTTACATTTGCTGGACCTGGAAGGGTTTCCTCGAGTGCTTGGGCAAATTCCTTCACTTTTCTGTGATCATGAGTCTTGTTGATGTCAATACGTGGTCTTCCTTCCTTTTTCATGTGATACAATTTCTTTGTTCGCAGTTTTACTCTACTACACACCAGGGAGTGATCAGTATCGCAATCAGCACTCTGGTAGCTGCGTGTGATCGTAACACTAGGAAGGCTAGAACGTCTAGTGAGGATCAAATCGAGCTGATGCCAATGCTTGGATCTTGGATGTCTCCAGGAAACTCTGTGTTGCAGCTTCGTATTAAAGAATGTGTTGCTGACACAGAGACCATAGTAACAGCAAAACTCCAGTAAGCGTTGGCCATTTTCGTTCATCTTTCCAATGCCAAAACGGCCTAGACAAGTGGGCCAAGAATTGTGATCAGCACCAACTCTAGCATTAAAGTCTCCAAGAATGAACAGTGACTCTCTTTCAGGGACTTTTTTGATAGTAGCTGCCAGATCGTCGTAGAATTTGTCTTTCACTTCTGGAGTGGATGACAGTGTTGGTGCATATGCACTAATGAGGGTTACTGGTCCTGCTGATGAGTGGAGCTGCAGAGACAGGATTCTTTCACTCCCCACAGTGGGTGGAACAATGGGTCTCAGGAGAGTGTTTCTGACTGCAAAGCCAACACCATATTCCCTGGTCTCATTCGATGGTTTTCCCTGCCAGAAGAATGAGAAGTTTTTTTCTTTGACAGATCCCGAGTCTGGCAGTCTTGTCTCTTGCAGGGCAACAATGTCCATCTGCAGTCTACTCAGTTCCATGTCAATGACAGCTGTCTTGCGCACATCATCTATTTCTTGCAGGTCATTAGGAAAGCCGTAGTCAGGAAAGCCAGGGGTCATTGTCCGTACATTCCAGGTGCCCAGCTTTAGGGCAGAAGTTTTCTTATGATTGTTGCATGGTGCACGGTTGTCGATCTGCTTGTCGGGTTTCACCCTAAACCCCACGCACCCCGTGAGGTTAACAGACCGTGGCGAGGTAGCACCTTACTGGCTGGGGGCTGCCCAGCTTAAGGCGGGCGGTATCTACCTAGTGAGGTGCAATGACCTCTCCCACCGTCAGAAGTAGCCCCTGGCGTCCTGCTCTACGCCAATTGAGCAGAGACTTATAACCGGTAACTGCTACTTCCCGTGTTGTTTCGACGCTGTATGCGAAGCTGGAGTGTCCTCTCCAGAGCACGAAGCCTGGGTAAAATAGTATGGAGGATAGGCTGTTACCCAAGCAGCAAATCCCCCCTCTCCACATCGCTGAAATGGTCCAGTGGAAAGGCAAGAGCCAATACAACTGGTTCCAGCAACGTCGCAGGAGTTGGCAGAATGAAAGAAAATGCCTCCGGGACTCCGGCTCCGGATTTTGCCTCGAGGTTATCTCCTGAAGCCCTTTCCATAAGTGGATATAGCCACAAGGCAGTGGAGGTTTAAATTCGGAGTGGTCCTTCTCCTAGATGGGCTGCCTTCCAGGGCTGACGAGCCCCACCTACCCGGCTGGTATATTCTACCACTCTGTATTATGTAGTAGACGTGCGTGTGTGTGTGTATGTGTGTAAAATGCATAAATGTAAAATATATAGTTCTCACTTCCCACCCGTTATTTGGCCGGTTTCCAAATAACTTTAGGGAGCCCCCACGGTGTCTTTCAGACGTTGCGCTCTTTAATCTTCCACCTTCAGACGATTTTGCCCTTGCTTTTTCCAAGGCCTCCATTTGGCTGGAAGACCTTCAGACGCTTCCAAGCTGCATCCCCGGGTGTGTTTCCTTCCTTCCTTCCTCTCTCTCTTCGTCTCTCCCCCTCCCTGCCCACAACGACCCCCCCCCCCAGCTGTGCCTTCGCCTGCTTCGCCCCCCTCAATGCTCCCTTCTCTGGGGAGGGGACTGGCAGAAGAGGGAGGTTTTCCCTTTCCCGTTGGCTGCAAACGGGACTCCAGAGAGGTGTGAGAAGCAGGATGAAGCCAGAGTATGTTCATTCCTTCCCCCCCACCTCTCTCTCTCACACACTTGGCTTCCCCATCTCCACCCCCTCTGTGAACATTAATGGATTAACTGGTGCGATTAATGGATTTATGGCTCAAGGAAAGACTTCAAATAGAGTCGTCATGAGTTGGAAGGCATCATCCTTGCAGGTCCCACTGCTTTCAGAGTGCAGTTTGAAAGAGGTGCGGCACACACTCTCCAGTGTCGCCCTACAGCCTCACACACACACACCCCTCCCTCCGCCTTGCAACACCTTGTCTCTCACTGAAGCGTTCCATAAAGCTGGCTAAGACAGGAGAAGAATACAGTGAGTCGAGCTGAGATGTCCAGCGCTCCGTCTTGTCCGGTGATTTTTGATTCCTTTCAGCCCGTCTCGCCCGACACTGTGGCCAGGACGCTTGATGGCTGTCGTGCCACCACCTCCTCCTTGGACCCTTGCCCGGCCTGGCTAATCAAGGCAGCCAGGCCTTCAACAACAGAATGGGCTACTGTAATAATTAATGGGTCTTTCCTTGAGGGCAGATTTCCTTCTGCCCTCAAGGAAACACTCATTAGGCCCATCAGAAAGAAACCTAGTTTGGCGGTGGACGAAATTGGCAATTATAGGCTCGTCGCCAATGTTTCTTTCTTGAGCAAGGTAGTCGAGAGGGTGGTGGCCGATCAGCTCCAGGCGTTCCTGGATGAAACAGATGCCCTGGATCCATTCCAGTCGGGCTTCAGGCCGCGCCATGGAACAGAAACGGCATTGGTCGCCCTGTGCGATGACCTACTGAGGGAGGCCGACAGGGGCAAAGTGTCTCTGTTGGTTCTCCTCGATATCTCAGTGGCCTTTGATACCATTGACCACGGTATCCTCCTGGGGAGGCTCTCCGAGTTGGGAATAGGTGGCCTGGCATTGGCCTGGCTCCGTTCCTTCTTGGAGGACCGTCCCCAGAGAGTGCAGCTTGGGGAGAGGGTCTCGGCCCCGTGGAGCCTCAACTGTGGGGTTCCACAGGGGTCAATTATCTCCCCAATGCTATTTAACATCTACATGAGGCCGCTGGGTGGGGTCATCAGAGGGTGTGGAGCCTTGTGTCATCAGTATGCGGATGACACTCAGCTCTACATCTCCTTTTTGCCAACCGCAGGAGATGCCGTTCTGTCCCTTCAGCGCTGCCTGGAGGCCGTACTGGAATGGATGCAGGAGAACGGGCTGAGGCTGAACCCGGACAAGACGGAGGTACTGAGGGTGGGCGCCCCCACACCTGGGTATATGGGAAACACCCTCACTTTTGGGGGGGTGACTCTGCCCGCCAGGGATGGGGTCCGCAGCTTGGGGATCCATCTTGACCCGGCGCTCACCATGGAATCCCAGGTGGCGTCCGTGGTCCGCACCGCTTTCTTTCATCTTAGGCGGATAGCCCAGCTGCGACCCTACCTTGATGTTGGGGCTCTCACCACTTTGGTGCATGCGCTTGTAATCTCAAGATTAGACCACTGTAATGCGCTCTACGTGGGGCTGCCTTTGAGGCTGCTGCGGAAACTACAGGTGGTGCAGAGTGCTGCGGCCAGATTACTCAGTGGAGTGAGAAGATACCAACATATCTCCCCCACTCTGGCCTCATTGCATTGGCTGCCCATCCAATTCCGCATTGGCTTCAAAGTGTTGATGCTTACTTACAAAGCCCTAAACGGTTTAGGACCTCGATACTTGATGGAACGCCTTCTCCCACCAAGATCTACCCGTGTCACTCGTGCAAGCCAGGAGGTGAGGCTGAGGAGCCTAACGCCGAGAGAGGCCCGGAAGGAAAAGACCAGAAATAGGGCCTTCTCGGCGGTGGCTCCTCGCCTCTGGAACAACTTACCTCCTGAGATTCGCGCGGCTCCCTCGCTGGGCATGTTCAAGAAACAACTAAAAACGCTGTTGTATAAGCGGGCCTTTCCAACAGAAAACTCCTGACGATTTTCTCTCTATATCTTTTAAATTTCTATCTCTCTTAAATTGTAATGTTTTAAAATTATGTTATTGTTGCTTGTTGTAAGCCGCCTAGAGTGGTCTAGTACGACCAGATAGGCGGGATAGAAATAAAATAAATAAATAAATAAATAAATAAGAGCCAGAACCAACGTCCAAGACTTAAGGGGTATTGTTATCTCCCTGGCATGGCGCAAGCTTTGTCTGCCCGGCACTCCCGGCTGGTCCAATCCTCAGCTGGAAGGGACCTCCCTGACAATATTCTGTGTGCCCCGTGGTCCTGGAGAACCACCACCAGCAACATGAGACCGTTCCAGGCCAAACGGCCGTGGGGACCAAGGGATGGGAGGAATCTTTCAGTCGTGGGGATCCACCGTGGTGTGATGGATTGCGTGTGGCCTACAGCAGTGGTCCCCAACCTTGGGCCTCCAGATGTTCCTGGACTACAACCCCCAGAAGCCTTCACCGCCACCCCTGCTGGCCAGGACTTCTGGGAGTTGAAGTTCAAGGACATCCGGAGGCCCAAAGTTGGGGACCACTGGCCTACAGTATTGAGTGGCCTTTGATCGTTCAATCTGTCCGGGGTCAGTTTCTTAGAGGTTCTCATCGTCCCACCGCCAGGTTTGCCCTGTTGTGGTTCTGTGTGTCACAGACCAACCACGGTGTCCCTGAGTTCAGATATCTCCATGTCGTTTTTCTAACGAAGAGATCTTAGAAGCTGGAAGCTGTCTATGTCAACAACCCTAGGTCAGAACTCAGAAAAAAAAAATCTCTTTCCTGTGTTATCACTGTTGTGCATTTTAATTAACTTCTTCTAGCTGTTCGCTCACCCCCTTTCCTCATCAGCTGGCACTTACAGTCTCAATAACTCACTCTGAGTCATCAGTAGGAGAAAGGAGAAAGAACAACAGTTTTCATTACTTACAGCTGAACAGATCAAACCGCAATCTGACAAAAGTGACTGATTTCAGCAAGAAACTTTCAGAAAAACACTCCCCAAAGAGGGGAAAAAGCACTGAGCACAGAGGCGGGACTCTCTTTGATTTCAGAAGCAGAGAAGGAATGATTGGTTACTGCTGAATAGATTGACTATCTGGTAGTTCAGATAGGTGGGGTATAAATAAATAAATAAATAAATAAATAAATAAATAAATAAATAAATAAATGAATGAATGAATGAATGAATGAATGAATGAATGAATGAATGAATGAATTGACAGTCACCCTAACCCAGAAAACTCCCTCCCAGCCAAATCCACTAAAAGCAGCATGCGAGGTTGCAAAATAAATAAATAAAATAAAATAAAATAAAAATCTTACACTGGGAATTGTAATCCAGAAAGTAACTTTGCTAAAGTCTACCCAAGTCCAACAGAACAGTGCGTACCTCAGCACGCCTATCTATTTACCTATTTGGTACTCATTTGTTTGTTTATTTAAAATAATTTTATCCTCCCTTTCTCCTTAAAAGTATGTGTGGAATTGCAGAATCCTAGAATAATAAGGTCAGACAGGGCCTTTAAGGCCATCCTCTGCCCAAGGGCCACAGAATACCCAGTCGATTCAAAGTTCAAACACTAGCTTTTCCCTTTGATCTTCAGTAATACTTTTCTTCTTTCATTCATCCTTGCATCTGAATTGCAGCCGTTAACTGTGCCTCCACCAGAATGCTTTTGAAACATGTTACAGGTTAGGAGTTTGGGATCGATTTGCTTGGTTTTATTATCATGGACAGATTTTTTTGTAGCACAGACAGGAAAGATTGATGAGCCACCGTCCAAATGCATCCCCAAAGAGATCCAGATTTCTCTAGTCGTGAACAGAAATAAGAGCCCATATGCTCAGTGAGTGGCGCGCACGAGCTGTTTGCTGGGTGCTGAAGAGTTAGAAGTCACCAGCTGTGAGACCTGGCTTGCAATAAGAAATATATGCATCCGCTTCTTAACCATGGGCACAATCATCACACTGATTTATGCCGTTTGACTCATGCCGGCATATGTAAGTAATATGATGCTGGCACCTCCATTCCACAGAATCTCCCTTGCCCTGAACAATAGTGAGCTAATCAAATCTAAGGGGCAGGTCCGTAGTCCGTGCACAGTATACCAGACTCAGGCAACAGGTGGAAAAGTTAATTTTTAAAACAATGACCTCCAGTATTCCCAGCAGTAATATGCCAGCTTGGTATGACTTTTTAATTTCCAGCAAATCATCTCCAACTTTGAATGAAAGATCTCTAAAATGCCCTGTCTTCAACAGCTCTTGTAAACTCAAGCGTGTGGCTTTCCCTTAAGGAGTCAGACCATCTTGTATTGGGTCTTCCTCTTTTCCTGCTGTCTTCCACTTTCCCCAGCATTAATATTGACTTTTCCAGGAGATCCTACCTTCTCTGGAGGTGCCAAAGTAGGGCAATCTTGGTTTCATCCTCCAGCGGTAGTTCAGGCTTAATTTGATCTAGGATAACTTGTTTGCCTTTCCGACAATCCAGGGTATCCTCAAAGCTTTTCTTCAGCACCACATTTTAAACAAATCAATTTTTTTCCTGTGAGTTATCTTTACTGTCCATTTTTCACACCCATGCATGATGATTCAGAATGTAAGAGTGTGGATGATGGTTGTTGTGGGTTTTTTGGGCTCTTTGGCTGTGTTCTGAAGGTTGTTCTTCCTAACCTGTGGATGATCTTAGCCTTGGCCTCCAGGGACACATCCTTACAATTGGTGATCTTTTCTAATTTCTTCATTGCTGCTCTTCTGAGTCTCAGTCTTTGACTCAGACAGAGCTTATTTGGATTACAAATCCCAGAATCCCCCGTGGTGGCTGGGAATGATGGAAACCATAATCCAGATGAATTTCTTCCTCCAAGTCTGGATGCGGGAAGCCCGGATCTCTGTTCAACCCATTATATTTGAAACACGGCGGGACCCCGAGGCGACTTTTGCAGCTTTCTCTTGTAAAATCCAAAGGAGAAAGAAAGATAAATCTGGGGAAGGGAAAGATGAAGGGAAAAGAGGAGAAAGCAGGGTAAATGCAAAGAAACCTCCAGGGCCCTGCTGATGGAAACACGTTTTTTTGGCCGCTTAAAAAGACGACGGGGATAATTCTGAGAATGTTCCATTGCCCACTTTATGTGTCAAGTTGTGTCATACATCACAGGAAACAATTTGCTTATCCAGGTGGGGGGGAACAGTGCACCAGATGGGTTCCTCCCACTATCATTTTCCTATTAGCTTCAATTCTTTCCTTCAGTGTAAATTTATGGGAGGCACAGCCGGGGAAGTGGACTGGCCATAGCCATATTATATAAAAACCTTTCTCCCTCCCCCACTTCAAAAGTGGGCATACGATTGTTAGGCAAGCTTAGAGAGAAATCTGGGACCCATTTTCAGTGGCCCTAGGGCCGTTTTGGAAAAACGAACCTGGTTTCGTTTATGATCTTCCTTTAAAAAACGAAGAAAAAAAGCCCCAAATCTTATAGAAACTGGAAACAGGCGTGAATGAATATCCTGAACCCTAAACACACCCAAACTTTGGGAAATGAACCGCTTCTAAATCTGGAGCTGAGATTCTTATAAATGAACTCAGCCTTCTTGCATTCAACGAGACCTTCCCAGTTTCTGGAAATGTCCAAACTTTTGGGAAACGATTTATTTTTGTTTATTTAAAACACTTTTAACCTGTCTTTCTCTTTTAAAAGGACCCAAGGCGGCTTAGAGCATTAAAAAGACAATGTTTACAAGCTAAAAAACAGTAAGGATATGAATGTTTTTAAATTATTATATTTAAAATGAGAGATAACAATAACACTAAAAGAACAGCGCACGACAATCCATTAAAAAACCCCACTCAAAACAAAGTTTTGACTGCAACGAGCCGGTGTCGTTCGTGCCTTGAAAAATTATATTTAAAATTAGCCAACACAAGCACATAGATGGATGTCTCTCCATGCCTGCTGTGGTCTTGTTAAGTCAAGTCAAGCAAAGAAAAATCAAGCTCTAGAGGAACATAAATCTCGGCAGGAACTGTCTCATGAAACAGCTCTGTAGAGTTATAAATGCTGATAAGAAGTGTGCATTCTTCGAGTGGTTTCTGTTCAGTTTTCAGATGGAGCCATCATGTAAAGAACACCCCTTCTTCTATAACATTCAGATCTTGGAAACATTTATGTCTATCTGCTTATTTTCGTTTGGAAATAAATTGCTGCTTTTAGTGAAAGTTTAAAAATTAGTTTTTTAAAAAAATTGGATTTTGCAAACACATTAGGAAATTGTGAGAATTAAACATTCAGAATTCAAATAAAATGACAGCCAGTCCCCAAAATGACCCCTAAAGAGGAATGAATTAAAACAATGCCAACCAATAATCATGAATCTACCGGTTTTCATCACTGGGGTTTAACCAGAAAATTAATGACCAAAATCCTCTTGCATGGTTAGGTCTGTGGGAGGACGATGGTATGATTCACAAGAGCAATTTGCTTGACTAGTGCTCAGGGAGGACTCAAAGTAGTGACTCAATAATTAGTGGCAATCTGGCATCATGGTGAATTCTACTGTTACCCTTCCACCAGCGTAAGTACGCAACAGGATTTTGCCCGGTGACTTTTAAAATGGTTAAGCTAAACCCCAGTTTCCTCCCAGGCTGTGGTGGGATTTACATCTGCAGAATGAACAAGTCACCTTTGCTTCACTGGGTCTCCTCAAGTTTGGATATTATCCCTCCCAATTTACTGTTGCTTTAAAGAAAGGGGGGGGGGAGAATTAGGCCAACATATAGATATTTAACAAATTATTTCCAAGACCCAGTATATGAAACAAGATCATTTGCTTTATTTACCCCCACCATCCGCAGCTTAGGTCTAGAATATTCACCAGTGGTTTGATGTAAGAAATAAATGATGCCACACAAAAATGCAGCTGATGGAAAGGGAAAAGAAAAGAGGAAGGGGGAAAAAATAGCCATAAGAGGATTCTTCAACAGAAAGCATGAAACCTCTTCTTTTCCAATTCAGACAGCCAGAGAACATGAAATGCTATCCTTTAAGCTGTTGGAGGTTTTTAACAACCTTCCATGCTGCTTGTTGTTTGTTTTGTTGGGAGGGACATTCCCGGAATGGACAGACGGTTAAGCTATCCAGCACTAACTGATGATTCCCTCCTGCTTCTGAACTTGTGGAGCCAGAGGTTGGGAGTTCGGTTCCCCCACTGGGCAATCCTTGACAGGGGATGGACTAGATGACCCACAGGGTCCCTTCCAGCTCTGCATTTCTACGATGCTTATTAGAGAACTGCTGGATCTCTCAGGGGTTTAGGACTCTGGCGATGGTGCCAGAGGTTGGGAGTTCGATTCCTCACGCTGCCTCCTTGACCAAAGCTGGACTGGATGATCCATAGAGTCCCTTTCCAGCTCCATAGTGCTGTGACAATAACAGTGACGATTCACGTCTTGATCCCTTGCACAGTTTCTCGTGTTTACTCCAAAGGAATTCCACGGTGTTCAGCATTCTCATTACCAGGAAACTGTTGCCACGAGTGCAGCCTTAAGCAATTAAGTTGTTTTTTTTGGGGAGGATACAAACCCCTCTCAAAGGAGCAGGAGGTCAAAGCTGTTCCAAATTGCAAGTAGCTGTCCTGGGAGCCTAGAATGGTGTTGAAATTGAGGGAAGATGGGGAGCGGGTGCTCTGAACTATTCCAGGGAAATGTATTTTTTTCAGCCATTTTCCTCCCACTGCCATTTCAGTCCCTTCTTTATTTGTATTATGAAGGAAAAAAAGAGGAACTTCATGGCACAGCTAGCAAGCGAAAGAGTGTAAAAAAGTTACTTGGGGGTGCGCTACACCTCCCTCAAGTCCCAGTCATCGTGGCAAAGAGTCCAGTCTCGGACTCTGGAACACAAAGGGCAAAAACACATGCCTCCCTCCACTTCCTTCTTGATGCTGCAGAGTTTTGGAATTTTTTAAATTTAAATTCCTCAAGCTGCATAGCAGAAGTGCCAGCATTTGCGAAGCAGACGAGTTTCAGGTTCCCCAGAGTGGTCCACTCCTTTTCTGATGGCACAGTCTCAATAACTCACTCCAAGACTTTTGTAAGAGAAAGAACAAAAAAAAAAACATTTCTTTTACTTACAGTTGAACAGATCAAACGGCACACTGACACACACGACTGCTTTTTAGCAAAAGACCTCAACAAACTACTGGCAACAGACACAAGAGAAGGAAAGAGCACTGAGAGGCGGGGCTCTCTTTGAATTCAAAGGCAGGGAAGGAACAATTGGTTACTGCTGGATTGATTGACAGTCAGCCCAGCCCAGAAAAGTCCCTGCCAGCCACACCTACTAGAATCATCATGCAAGGTTGCAAAAACTCCACCACTTGGTTGCTCAATCTTGGAACATGGGGGTGAATATTGTGGAGAAAATGGCCTGGGCCAGGGAGTCTGCACATGGGAGAAGCAGTGAACCAGGAGTGGAGAAAGTTAAGCCCACATAGACAGCCTGCTCAAAGTCACACACATAGCAACATAAGATGTTGCCTTCTCACAATTGAGACACTGGCCTATTGAACCCAGCATGGCCAACATTGACCAGCAGCTTCAGACATGGTTCTTTTCCAGCCCTGCCTAAAATGATAGGGCTTGAACCTTCTGCATCCCAAACATGCATGCTATAGCCTCTTTCTTGCTTTTTAGCATATCTCTGGCAATCCCAGGGGGTCCTTGGCCCTTTCCTAAACCTTTCCACCACCCCTGCCCCCCCTATACTTACTTAAGCTTGCAAAACTTTGCTTTTAAACATGGCTCTCCTTGCGTAGGTGGGATGTGCATTGAGGGTTTCTTTCCCTCCTTATATTGCTGAAAGCCATTCTTCTGTCTTGCCCATGTGTGTGTGTGTGTGTGCGTGTGTGTGTGCGCACGCATGTGCATAACAACACCCTCAGTCCAGGGCTAGACAAACACACAGCATGTGGCCGCAAGTCAAAGGCGTTGGCTCCAGGACCCAAAGCTATTACGGGACAAATGCCTTGGTTAAGCCTTCCAAAAGTCTGTAAATATTTACATGCGTCCTCCTCCTCCGTCTCTCTCTTATCCACGTCCCCCGAAAGTGGGCGATGAGAAGGCTGGGCTTAAGAGAGAGGCTGAAGAGGAGTGGGGTGTTGAACCTGGATCGGAACTTAAATCTGAAATAACAAACAGGAGGCCAGGCTGAGTCAGAAATAAATAAAAAGGACAGGCCGAGAACAAGATCTCAGCACTTCATTAATCCCATAACTTCTCATAAAGCATTACCTCATGAGGAATTTTCATATAAATCTCTTTGGATTCATTTCCCCTCCATTAACGGAGTGGGCCTGTGGAACAGTCAAGAAGGAATCGTTCTACTCCCCAGTATTTTCTCCCGACATCCCCTCGCGCCCCTCCCGGGTCAATCAGATGCGAAATTCATGCTTTGTTCCATGAAACCCAAGCGCCAGGCCGTCTCTCGGATGAGGGGGCCAAGAGGCATGGCTTTCCAAGATGCGTCCGTTGTTCTACCCAGCTGTTGAGTTTTTTTGCCCCAAGATCCCAGCCAGAAACCACATCTAGGCGAAGGCACCTCATGATCTGGAGGACGGCTAAGTGTGAGCCGTGGTGACAAGAGAGGGTTCGGGGGGCTTGGGTGAGTTTTTGTGGGTCCTCCACCCAGGGGCTCTAGTCAAGAAATAAATCTCGCTTGTAAAACAGGACTGCACAGTTCTGTTGTATCAGGGGATCAGATAACTGGCTGGAGAGCTGTGGGGTTTAGGTCTCTGGCTGTGGAGCTTGGGGGTTTGATTCCTCCACCAGGCCTCCTTGGGAGAAGAGCCAGCCTGGGTAGCCCTGGGCCAGCTGCATCATCCCAGAACTGCCTCCAGAAGGAGAAGGGAAGGGGAAAACCACTTCTGAGTCTTCTCTACCTGGAAAACCCTGGAAAGGGTCACCATAAGTCAGAATTGGCTTGGCACATGATTATAGCCGGCTGGATAGCTCGGTAGTTTAGATCCAGTTAGGAGCTTACATTCCTTCCTGTGTTTCCCTGGGAGAAGAGCCAGCCTGGGTGGCCTTGGGCAAGCTTCACAGTCTCAGAGCTGCCTCCAGAAGAAGGAAATGATGAACCACTTCTGAGTCCTCTCTATCTAGAAATCCCTGAAAAAAAAAAGGATTGCCATAGGTCAGAATATGGGTGGCCACTGTGGTGGAGTGGATAGAGAGATGCACGAGGAATCGGGTGGCCTGGATTCAAATCCTGCTCTGGCATGAAGACATTTGGGTTCCTTCTCGTTTTGGAGAGCTCAAGGCGAAGGGCTTTGCCACTGAGCATCTCGGGTAGTCTCTGCATTAACAGAAGTATCCCATAAGGTACTAGTTCCTCTCTATTCGGTCCTGGTTCGGCCTCACCTTAAGGAGTGTGCACAGTTCTAGATCAAGAAGGATGCTGACAAATTGGTGCAGGTTCAAAGGAGGGCAACAAGGATGATCAGGGAGCTGGAAACCAAGCCCTCGGAGGAAAGACTGAAATAAATAGGCGTCCTAGAACTTTTCAAATGTTTGAAAAATTGTCATACAGAGGAGGGCAGGATCTGTTGATCATCCCGGAGTGCAGGACATGTCATAATGTTACAGGAAGCCAGATTTAGGTTGAATATCAGTGGGAAAAAAACTAATTGTTAGAGCAGTACGACAATGGAACCATCACCTTGGGAGGCGGTGAGTGCCCCATTGCTGGAGGCATTCAAGAGAAAATTGGACAATATCTGTCCGATCTGCTTTGATTTGGGTTTCTGCCTTGAGCAGGAGGGTTGGACTCTGTGGCCTTATAGGTCCTTTCCAACTTCGCTATTCTATGATTCTATGAAGCTTGATCCTGGGCAACTCAGCTCATGCCATTTCTTGATTGATTGATTGATTGATTGATTTCTAATTCCAGGCAATGCAACAAAACCTCCAATGGCAGTGACAGTTGTGACCTCATGTGCTGCGGCCGCGGATACAACCCGTACATGGACCAGGTGGTGGAGCGGTGCCACTGCAAGTATCACTGGTGTTGCTACGTCACCTGCAAGAAGTGCGAGCGGACGGTAGAGAGATACGTGTGCAAGTGAAGGCCGTCCTGCGCAACTCTCCCCGGGGGGGGGGCTCCCAGAGGGAGATGTCCAGCCCCCCCTTCTTTCTTTCCTCAAGTCCTCTTCAGATGAGGAGGAAAACTTTTCTAGCCAAGACGGTATCCACCTCTTTTTTTTGCAAAAGAGAGAAAGAGAAATGAACCTCGAAAAAAAGTTATTTGACAAAAACCACGATTTTTTGCCTTACAAATGGAGAAATTCTCCCTCGAACCTTGGAGAGGAACAAGACTTAGCAAATAAGCAAGCAAATGACACGGACTGCTGGCTGTTAACTTGTTTGGGGTGGGGAAAAAAAACAGAAATGAAAGACCAAACATTATTCTCTGGGCTGCAGTCTGCTGACATTTGCTCCTGGTGACGGCCAGCCTTCTGCATCCTCGGTACTGGGGACTTTTTATGCCTTGCTGAGGGGGGTGGGTGGAAGAGGAAAACAGGAAAACGTTTATTTCTTTGTGTTATCCATGTGCATTTAGTTCAACACACACACACATGCAGAGGACGTTTGGAGGGCGAGAGTTCCCCGTTTTGCCCCTTATCAACAAATACAAGGAAGAGGAGCTCAGATTAGAGAATTACACTGAATCGTGATGGGGAAGGATCACTCGCTACACATTGTCTCCTGCCATCGTCAATCTTGGCAGACGTTGGGGCGGACGGATCCTTCTTCAAGTCATTGTACAGTTCTCCTTGAGAAGGCCCATCCAGTGCTTCAGAGAACAACCGGGCAGAAAGTGGAGAAATTCTTAGCTCGGGCTCAAGAACCCAGCATCCCCTAGTCGGTGTGCCCAGCAACCACACTGCCTGTGGATTCTGGAAGTCATAAAGATGTCACTTTTCCAAGCCATCTGCTGATTTAAACCTTTGAATAAGCAGGGGCTGAGATATGTAGACGTGCTAGGCGAGAAGAATGCACGGCAGGCTTCGGCTCATGTGGCCTTCCATGAGTTGTGGGACTGCAAATCCCATCAGGCTTAGCTAGCCCATCAAATGGCAAGAGAGGCTGAGAGCTGGGTCCCAACACCATCTGGAGAGTCACAAATTTGCTGTGGTAGATCAGTGCCCTGAAATGGTCCAGCATGAAATCAAAAGCCCATGCATGAACGGCTGCCAGCTTGTTCATTTTGATTGGCTGCTACTGGCAGTAAGGATGGGATTTTGAATTTATTGGACTACATGCCCCATGATTCTCCATCCGGGGAGTTCTGTCTGACAGACAAAAACCTAAATGTTGCTCACTTGAGAGAAAGGCTTTAACTCGCAAGGCTTTGAAGCTTAGCTAGGCCTAGTTCGGTCTAGCTTCTTGTTTGGAAGGAAATCTCCCAGCTAGCACTGGGGCAGGAACAGGAAGCTTGGGTTGAGCTAGGCCTAGCTAAGCTTCAAAGCCTTCCAGATAAGCAGGATTTGAGCTGTCGTAGGTTTTTTGGGCTGTTCAGCCAGAACACGGCCAAACAGCCCCCGCCCCCCAAAAAACACACCTACAACCACCATCGGATCCTGGCGGTGAAAGCCTTTGAGAATAGCATTTGAATGTCTGAAAGATGTCCGTCCATCAGGAAGGGAAATTATGGGATTTGTAGTCCATGAAATCCAAAACTCTCATGCCTAAGAGGCAGCTTCATTCTACCCAGGCATGTGTGCGGCGCAACAAGCAAAAAAACCCACCAAAATTCCTGGAAGGTGCATCTGAATTCCACTCAACACCAGAACATCCTTGTCTGTTTGAAGCTGACCTCACCAGAATATTGGAATATAAAATATAGGATACCTGCACAGAACCACTATCCCTTATGGATGTACATATTTTGTGTTGTATGCGGAACATACAGAAATATTTATAAATATATATATATATATCTGATGCTTTCCCCTCCCTTTATTCAGCTTTATATAAATATATATAAATGTGATTTATATATATATATTATAAACAAGCTTAACGATGATATGAAATAAAGGCTGGAATCACACACCAGTCTGAATAGTGCATCTAATGTGTTATTCCTCATCGGGGTTGCATTCATTGGGCAGGAATGGGTAACACCATGGAAAAATGCCAGAGCACACAACTAAGTCTGGACTTCTGACACAAGAAGGATCCACCCCACAGAACCACAGAACAGTTTTAGGAAAATAGGGAACTGCTGTACACTGGAATTAGACCATTGATCTATCGAGACTGGTTTTCCAAGATTTCAAGCATAATTCCTTTGCAGCCTTGCGTGGGATCCCTGGAACACTTAAAGATGTGTTTTCACTCGTAGTAGTCAACCCAGCATAATCCTGCTTAGCAGCCCCAAGCAGAAGGGATCTCTGCGTTCAGAAGCAATACTTCCAGGGCTGAATTAAAGCCTAAGGATGAGAATCCTATGTTGTGGTGAGGTTTGCTTGAGGTCCCAGATGTTACAGAATTTTGAAATTTGGTCAGATTCTTTTAGTTGTGCAGCAGAAATGCAGGGTTCCACAGAACAGAATGGTTTGGGTTCCCCAGAGTAGTCCACCCCCCCCAATCAACTGGCACGTACAATCTCAATAACTCACTCTGAGACATTAGTAGGAGAAAGAATAAAAGGTTAACTTATGATTTACTTACGACTGAACGGCTTAAACAGTAAACTGTCAGTCAGTTGACTGCTTTCAACAACAGACCTCAACAGACGTACTGCTTCCAACAGACAATGGAGGGTGGAAAACATACGGAGCAGAGAGGCAAGGCTCTCTTTCAAATGAGAGACAAGGAAGGAACAATTAGCGATGGACACACTGACAATCATCCAAGCCCAGGAAGCTCCCTCCAAGCCGAACGTACTTAAGGTAGCATGCGAGGTTGCAAATACCTCAACACCAGAAGGCTTCTCCATTGCACAGTTGGGCATGACTTCATCCAAGACCCTAAGCTGCGTCAAGTTTGAAAGACCACTCAGAATGTTATCCCAAAAATTGCCACATTCTTGCACATAGAGAAATGCTATAATATTATAATATTGTTGTAATTAGAGCTTCTGGTTCATTACTCGAAGCCCTGTCAGTATATGAATGAAGGTGACATGAAGTGGAAAAGTAACAAGAATGGTCAATTCTGTACTTGAACAAATAATCTGAACAGATAAATAACTTGAAAAGTTACTTTGCAACAGTAATTGGGTACAGTTCCACACTCAAAGCTGCCAAGGGCTGATAGTTACTCTTTTCAAGTTTCTCAGAACTAACTAAACTAGTTGATTCAAGCTACTTTTTAAAAAGAATTCAGTGTCACAAACCACTGGCTTAGGATACGAAACCCCATTTCCTCTTGGCCACCTTATTTCAGCACCTGCAATAAAGCATAAAAATGACAGTGCTTGAATCTTGTAATATTCTTCCTTAATGAGGTGAGGCCACAGCCCTGGAACATTAAATAAAACTAAATTAACTTTTTCTTTCTTCTTCATTCTTCCTTTCTAATTGTAGTTAATATAGTAAAACTTTGCTTACTGGGAAAAAGAATAATTACAAATAGTTATTTCTAACTTGTTACTTCCAATTTGGGGGATTAAGCCATACCGCAGATAATCTTCCTTAGGGACATGAGTGTGTTTTACTTCCTCTGGGAGCAATTCACAGCACATAATGGCACATAAGAACAAGGAAGTCACCCACAGGAATAAAATTAAGTCCTGAAATAAGAGCTTAACTATTATGGAGCCCGTCTGCTTCCATGCCAAACTAAAGCCAAGCTAAAACACTCCCCAAGCTAAAATGATCGAATGATCCCTTTCTCGTTAACATTCTGCAGCAGCCTTTATGGCCCACACCCCAAAATAATCGTAGGGTGTTTTTTTTTCCAACTTGGTGACTAGGGTGCCTGCATGGGCTTCTTCTTCAGTTACAAAAAGGCTCTAGAAATATTTGGGAGTGAGCGAGATAGGGGAAGGCCGTATTCCTTCTCCCTGTCTAACATAGGTTTGTTTGTTTTTTAAAAAGATCCATAGATGCTAAACATCCCTACAGGATTCTCAGGGTTGTCCTCAAAAAAGAAAAAGCAACTTTGGTGAGTTAACCCTGAGTGCTCCCTGGAAGGACAGATCCTGAAGCTGAGGCTCCTATCCTTTGGCCATCTCATGCGAAGAGAAGACTCCCTGGAAAAGACCTTGATGTTGGGAAAGTGTGACGGCAAGAGGAGAAGGGGACGACAGAGGATGAGATGGTTGGACAGGGTCATTGAACATGAATTTGACCCAACTCTGTGAAGCAGTGGAAGACAGGAGGGCCTGGCGTGCTCTGGTCCATGGGGTCACGAAGAGTCGGACACGACTAAACGACTAAACAACAACAACTTTGGTGAGGCGGATGTTTCATGTGCAATTAGACTGTCAAAATGACCCAGGAATCTCAGTGACCTTCGTCTTCTGTGGCTTGCTTTCTGATTTTGAGCAACGCCTGCTCGTCCCAACTTTCTGACTGGGCTTCTCTCCTGACTATCTTCTCACCCCTTTTCGGAGGTCTCTCAGCCTATCGACCGTTGTGATGCTCACCGAAGGAAATCCCTATGGAAGCAAATCGACAGTGATCCGCTTGTTTGTTTGGATCGAGCACGGTGGAAAAACGACAGTCAACGTGGTTCAGTCACCCCATAGCAGAGGAGGGAAAGGATGGGGCTGGATGTGGCAGTGACACATGGAATGGAAGGTGGGGGAGATGGAGGTTTGGGGGTGTGTGAAACGAACAGCAATCTGAATGCAATTAACAATG
Organism: Pogona vitticeps; assembly: GCF_051106095.1. Classification (NCBI taxonomy): domain Eukaryota; kingdom Metazoa; phylum Chordata; class Lepidosauria; order Squamata; family Agamidae; genus Pogona; species Pogona vitticeps. The sequence continues at coordinate 261,433,571 of NC_135785.1, forward strand.
GCTTTGTCAGAAAAGTGATAAACGGCCCCAGAGGGATCAGCCTTGTTTCCTGTTAGAAAGCAGAACCCTGAAGCCAGAACTGCCCAAAGCCCCTCACTGCCGAGGGTCGCGTCTGTGGAACAGAAGAAACCTTTTCTGTGCATAAACTGCCACTCATTGCTGGAGGCTTGGGGAAGTTACCTCTTGGACAACAGCTCCCATAATCCCCCAGCCAGCTAGCCAGCCACAGGCAACAGTGAAGAATTTTGGAAAGATGATCAAATGTAAGGATCTGATCAATACCAGGACTATCCACACTACATTATTTCCAGTCACCCTGTATGGGTGTGAAAGCTGGACAGGAAAAAAAAGGCAGAGAGAGAGAGAGAGAGAGAGAGAGACTCGTTGGCAATGTAGTACTGGATACCCCATACTGCCAGAAAGACGAACAAGGGTGTCCTAGATCAAACCAAGCCTCAACTTTCTCTGGAGGAAAAAAATGTTGAAACTGAAGCTCTCCTCCTTTGGGCACATCAGGAGAAGGCAGGATTCTCCGACAAAGACAATAATGCTGGAAAAGGTGGAAGGCAGCAGGAGAAGAGGAAGGCCAAATAGATGGACAGACTCCCTAAAGGGAGCCAGAGGCTTAAATTTACAAGAGCTGAGCAGGGCAGCCGACAACAGGACATTTTGGAGATGGATCATTCATAGGGTTGAATATCTCTGGTCCTCCCCCCAAAAGTGGTAGCCTTCTAATATCTATCTATCTATCTATCTATCTATCTATCTATCTATCTATCTATCTATCTATCTATCTATCTATCTATCTATCTATCTATCTATCTATCTATCTATCTATCTATCTATCTATCTATCTGTCTGTCTGTCTGTCTGTCTGTCTGTCTGTCTGTCTGTCTGTCTCTCTCTCTCTCTCTCTCTCTCTCTCTCTCTCTCTCTCTCTCTCTCTCTCTCTCTCTCTCTCTCTCTCTCTCTCTCTATCTATCTATCTATCTATCTATCTATCTATTTATTTAATTTTTATACCACCCGTTTAGCCAGCCAAAGGCCACCCTGGGCAGTTTACAACACATAGAACCACATGACTAAAACAGAGGCAACAGAACAAAGAATAAAACTAATAAAATGCAAATAAATAATTGCATCAATGCATAAAACGACATTAGCATGAAACATTCCAAACATTTAAGGTGGCAGACATTGATCAAATAGGCTAGCTAAACTCAGCTGGTATAACCTTTTCAAAGGCCTGCCTAAATAACCTGGTTTTTAAGGGGTGGGTGAGTTTGTTTGTTTTTTAAACACCAGTGATACTACAGTGATACCATTCTGAGGGCTCCCCTTCTTAAGGAATTCTGGGAACTGTAGTTTGGTCAGGGACTGGGAATGTTGGAGACCTCCGCCATGAACACCCCCTGAACTACAAATTCCAGGATTCTCTAGGACAGAGCAGCAACATTAGGAATACCACGTTTCCCCGAAAATAAGACCTAACCTGAAAAATAAGCCCTAGTGTGATTTTTTCGGGATGTTCATAATATAAACCTTACCCCCAAAATAAGCCCCAGTTCAGTGAAACCCCACCCTCCACCATTGTGCAGCAACCAGAAGAAGAGGACAGGACTGTAAAATAAAACATCCCCTGAAAATAAGCCCTAATGAGTTTTTTGGAGCAAAAATTAATATAAGACCCTGTCTTATTTACGGGAAAACGTGGTAGTTTCAAACCATGATACGTTTCTCAGAATATTTGTACATAAAGTTGCAATGAGGTTTAGAGAGTGAGAGAGAGAGAAAGGAAAGAGGATAGCTTATTATTGTGCTACAGATTACCTAAGTAAGATTTTTATTTTGGTTCTGCATGTGTGTGTATTTTTCTCTCTTCACGAGTGCCAGTGCTGTGTTCCCTTTTTCTCCCAAAATGTCATTTTGAACTGCCAACGGGGCAGTTTCCAACAGAGTAGATAACGTTTGTCCGTGGCAGCGATGGAGCAAAAGGTGGACGTGGCGCCTTGAAAGCCACCAGATTTACGACGGCATGATCTTTGGAACCTCTAAGGGCGTGGGCGATGTATCCACAGAAGCCCAGTCGGTCATAAATCTCCTTGTCTTAAAGATGCTATGCTGCTTTTATTAAAAATTATTTAAAAGAATTCCTTCCTCGATCCATTTCTGATGCCAAAAGTCGTTGGCTCCCAGCGTTGCCGTTATTCTCAGGGAGAGGGCGATGGGCCTCCCGGTACTTCCCATTGAAAGGAATGTGGTCCTCCTGATCTTGGAAAAGGCCACTTTTTGAGCCAGTGGCACATCGATTGAGGGATTTAGGTGGCTTTATCTCCCCTCCAAAAAGCCAAACTTTCCCCCACAGAACTTAAACCATCATGGGTCTAACTCTAATATTCCGGTCGTAAAGTCTCCAGAGCTCTTCAGGAAACAAAGAAAAAAAACCCAGACTGTCTTTGTAGTTCGTCTCTTTTATCTCCTGACACGTCTCATTTTTCATTTCAAGGACCATTCATGTTCCTCAGATTCGCACACTTTGGAAGTTTCAGATCCCCCTTCAGCCAGCTTTTTATTAATTGCGAGGATATGGAACGTGAGAAACTCGCAGAAAACAGGAACAAGTGAGAGAGGGCAGGATTTCAGATTAAAACGGTTACACAATCAGTAACAACGCTGGCTTGGGGGCGCTGGAGCCTGTAGTCTAGAAAGCAGATGGGAAACCTTGAGGCAGGAGGTTCATCGTGGCCTCTCCCAATTTGAAGAGCTCCTTGTCCAGCAGGCCAAGGCAGAGAGGTAGTCCTGAAAGCAGCAAAACCAGGGAGCTGGACAGGGGACAGATTGGATTTGTCTTCAGCGTGGAAGGGATGGTCACTCTTGAAATGGCCTTCTCAGCCACGATAGTTGCTGTTCCAAGTCCTCCATTCAGAGCACGACACCATCGTCTGTCGGGACTGAAGGATGCCAAACTAAACTACAGTAGCAACAATGAAAATCATGCTACTTCGAAAGATGGTCACTAATGAAAGGATTTTAAACCTCACGCGTCGTTTCCTGAAGGGGTTTTAAGCCCCTATTTTATATCAGAGTTATCATTTCCAAAGTGAACGCACAGAGTGATGCAAAAACCACATGACTGAAAATCGCTTTAAAATACATCGGAGAAAGTCAGCAGTGTAACCATGTCCTGAGTGAGAGAATGGAGGTCCGGGTGAGGGAGAGAATGTGTGTGTGAAGGGTTCAGACAGAGTGAGATAATGCATAGAGGGGTGTGTGGGTGAGAGAGAGAAAGGGGTCAGAAGCAGGACAAACGCATAGATATGAGTGAGAATGAGCGATGGAGACCGGGTGCGGACGAGGAGTGAGTAAGAAGAAAAAGGGTATGGCGGTCAATGAGAGAGAGTGAGGAGAAATCTAGATTTATTATTTATTTAAAATATTTTTACTCCACTTTTCTCCTCAAAAAGGACCCAAGATGACTTGTTACATCATTAAAAGACAACATTTAAAGCAAAATATGATGTTGCTGTTGTTTAGTCGATAAGTCGTGTCCAACTCTTTGTAACCAGAGCACGCCAGGCCCTCCTGTCTTCCACAGCCTCCCAGAGTTTGGTCAAATTCATGTTGGTTGCATCGATGACACTGTCCAGCCATCTCGTCCTCTGTCATCTCTTTTCTCCTCTTTCCTTCACTCTTTCCCAACATCAGGGGCTTTTCCAGGGAGTCTTCTCTTCTCATGAGATGGCCAAAGTACTGGAGCCTCAGCTTCAGGATCTGTCCTTCCAGTGAGCACTCTGGGTTGATTTCCTTCAGAACGGATAGGTTTGTTCCCCTTGCAGTCCAGGGGACTCTCAAGAGTCTCCTCCAGCACCACAAATCAAAAGCACCAATTCTTTGGTGGTCAGCTTTCTTTATGGTCCAGCTCTCACTTCCATATATCGCTACTGGAAAAACCGTAGCTTTGACTATGTGGACTTTTGTCGGCAAGGTGGGGTCTCTGCTTTTTAAGATGTTGTCTAGGTTTGTCAAAATATAATAAGTATACACATATTAAAAAGGGAAAAAACAAATACTACTCTGAGAAATGTTAAACACGGGCAATATTAAAACATATTCAAAACAATAAGGCACAACCATCCTTTTAAAAACTCCACTCAGGCAGCCAGTCATTCAGGGAAAGCCTGCCTGGAGAGAAAGGTCTTTGCTTGCTTGCAGAAGGACGGCCAAGGTGGGGCCAGGCTGGCCTCCAGTAGGAAGGAGTTCCACAGTCTCTGGGAGCAGCGACAGAGAAGGACCTCTGTGTGTGTGTGTGAGAGAGAGACAAACAGACAGACAGAAAATATGTCTCTCTCTCTCTACCCAAAACAATCCCTTCACATCATCCTCACTTACGTGGCACCCCATCTGGCTGTGTGGGGCCCAGGCATGCCCCAAACGCTAGAGGTGGCTAGAATGCTCAGGTTTTTAAGGAGAGCCATCCGTTCCTTTTTCATCTCAGCAAGAAACCACAGCCCTCTGCTGATTCTCTTGCCTGGATTTAGCTTTTTACTCCCTGTTCTCTCCTTCTCAGTCCCTCCCTTTGCAGGACTTAGAGCTTCACGGTCGTCGTCATCATCATCATCATTTCAGAACTACAGCTCAGGTAGGGACCCTCTGGATCACTCACGTCCAGCCATCTGTCACGAAGGCATCCTGGGGAACTGAACTCTCCACCTCTGGCTCCTATAACGAAGGCGCTGAACCTCTCCAGCAGAAACACCGTTTGGAGAGATTCGAGTGAATTCGTTTATTTAATTTATTTCAAACATTTGGACTCCAACTCCCCAAATTCTGGGAATTGTAGTGCAAACAAACAAACAAACAAAAAGCAAAATCCTGACCTCCCAGAGTTCTGGAGAGGGAGAGGAAGGTTGGTTTCAGGATTCGCACACACAGCCTGGCCCCAGGAGGACAGCCTGGGAAGCAGGTGTCTTTCACAAGGAGAGAAGCAGACAGCTCTTCCAGCTTTGATAGGAAGCATGCCAGCCATTGGAGCGGAGCGGATCCCACATCCATCATCCCCGCCTTCGCAGAGACTGACAAGAGAAGAGATTACAGTAATAGAGCTTAAGAGCAAACATCTTCTCACAGGCTCTTTCATAAAGGACCACAGTCTTCAAGGAGGATTTGCCCTGACAGAAGTCAGGAGATATTCTGGGCTCTTCTCCTTAATGGGCTGCGTCTGCTTAATGTTAACTCGGTCTTGGAACGAGAAGATGCCTTGTCAGGTTTCCAGGGGGAAAGGGCCGAACAAAATCATTTCCTTCTCCCCAGGCTGCCTCCGTCTCTCCGTTCTTGCTTAGGGCTTTGGTTCATGGGGTACAGAGGACCGAGGGTGGCCATGGGACAGGGTTGGGCTACAGCTCCTAGGATCCCTCTCTGGGGGAATTCTGGGAGTCGCAGTTCAGAATTTAAAACAACAACATTTTGAAGGTAGGATTTTATGCGCAGCTGCATTTGAAAACTGCTCATTGACATCTGTGAGGGTTGGGGTTAGGCTTAGGTTTAGAATTGTTGGACTTTTTGCAACTTTGCATGCTGCCTTTATTAGGTATTGATGGGAGGAAGCTTTCTAGGCTGGGATGGCTGCCGATCTATCCAGCACTAACCAGTAATCACTTTCTGCCTTTGAATTCAAAGAGGATCTGTGCTCTCTGCTCAGTGTCACTTTTTCCCCTCTTCTGAGTCTGTTGTAGCTTGTTGTCGAAAGCAGTCACGTTTGTCAGTTAACCGTTTGAGCTGTTCACAACGGTAAGGAGAGAAAATGGCCTTTATCCATTCTCTTACTAATATCTCAGAGTGAATTATTGAGACAGTAAGTGCCAGTTGATGAAAAAAGGGTTGCCCTACTCTGGGGACCGTGAGGCTACTCTGCTCTGTAAACCCCGGCACTTCTGCTGTGTAGCTAGAGGAATTTAACCAAAATTTCAAAGCTCTGCAACAGGAATAAGTCAGCATGCGTTCAAGACTAACCCTGCGGATTAGTCCATCTATGCCAGTCTTGCCAGTTAGCCCATCCTGATTGACCCAGAAGCATAACTCACATTCTTTCCTATCTGTACTTGGAAATCTCTGAAATTCCCTTGGAGTCTTCCATCCAGGACTATCTTGATCTGACCCTGCTTAACTTCCAAAATCAGCCGGAGTGCTATGGTAGCTGCATCTGATGGATGTCTGAAGGATTGTCAGAACATATGAGGCACACTTGTTTCTTCTGCTCCAGAAGGCAGACCTGAACAAATGGACTCAGATTAGAATCATGGAATCATGGAGTTAGAAGGGGCCTCCTCCTCCCAGTTTGAGAAGGACCCATTAATCATCACCCTCTGAGAACGATTCTTTAGCCAATTGTGCATCCACCCGACACTTGATCTATCCAGCCCACACCTAGTTAGCTTGCTCATAAGGAGATCGTGGGACACTTGGTCAAAAGCTGTGCTGAAGTCAAGATAGACTACATCTACAGCATTCCCTCTGTCTATCAGGAATGTGACCTGATCGAAAAACGAGATCAAATTAGTTTCGCAGGATTTGTTCTTGACAACTCTGTGTTGGCTTCTAGTTATAACTGCCTTGTTTTCTAGGTCCACGCACAATGGCCACTTTAGGATCTGTTCCAGAATTTTGTCTGGGATTGATGTCAGGTTGACTGGCCTGTAGTTCCCAGCTTCCTCCTTTCACCTTTTTTTGTAGAGATGGACAACACTGGTCCTCCTCCAGTTGTCTGAAACCTCCACCATTTCCCATGATTTCAAAAAACAAATGGACAGTAGTTCTGAGAGTTCTTAGAACCTTTTTTCTTAGAAAAAGCAGTTTCTAAATACCGTAAACAACAGTGGAACAAATTACCTTAGAAGGTGGTGGACTTTCCTTTGCTGAAGGTGTTCAAACAGAGGTTGGATGACCATCTTCCAGGGATGCTTTAGCAGGGACGTCCTGACATGGCAGGAAGCTGGACCAAATGGCTGCCATTGCCCCCCCCCCCAACTCTCCAGCTCTGTGATTCTAGATGCCCAAAAGCTCGTTGGTTCTTTTCACTCTGACAGACTGAAAAGGGACCGGACTAGACTCCTCCCTTGAATTGCGCACCTCCAAGCAGTATGGTTTTGGTTATGCACAGACTTCTTTTGGGTCAATAAATAAATATTCCAGGAAACAACTATTCAATAAATACTGTGAAAGAAATTGGTGTACCTCATTGTTTGATTATCCTGATGTGTAACTTGCATTGTAGGCAAGAAGCTATTGTTGGGATGTCATATGGAGAAGTGGAATGTTTCCTATAGGCAAAGGAGGTCAGTCAAGGGTGCATTTTATCCCCTCATCTATACACAGAACACATCACTGGGAAAGCCAGACTAGATTCAGATGAAGGAGGAGCAGGAAATTGGTAGAACAAGCATCAATAATTAAAGATAGGCAGCTGACACCATCTGACTGGCAGGAAGGAACAAGGGCTTTCAACGAAAGGAGAAGAAGGATGGGCCAAATCAGGACTACAGTCAAACATTAAAAAGACAAAAATCGTGACTGCAGAAGAACCACACAACTTTAACATGGGCAACGAGGAAACTGAAATAGCAAAAGATGTTGTCTACCTTGGTTCAGTCCTCAATCCAAATGGAGATTGCAGCCAAGAAATCAGAAGGAGCCTGAGACTTGGAAGGGCAACAATGAAGGAATTAGGGGGGGAAATCATCAGGTTTAAGGAGGTATCACTGGAGACCAAGATCATCCACCCTCCTGTATTTCCAATCACCATGTACAGGTGTGAAAGCTGAACAGTTAAGAAAGCTGGCAGGAAAAATAATTGATTCATTTGAAATGTGGAGCTGGAGGAGAGCTTTGCGCAGACCCCTGGACAGCCAGGAAGACCGACAAGTGGATCTGAGATAAAATCAAGCCTGAACCTTCTCTGGAGGCAAAAATGATGAAACTGAGGCTGTCCTACATTGGACACATCATGAGAAGGCAAGATTCTCTGGAAAAGACAAGAATGCTGGGCAAGGCAGCAGGAAAAGAGGAAGACTGAATACGAGATAGTCTTACTCATTAAAGGAAGCCATTCTCAACTCTTTTTGGCCATGGCCATAAACACAATATCAAAGAAATATAGGCCAACTCAGGATTGTAGAAGTTGCATAATGAACCTTACAAGGTGGTGTGTGAAGAATTGTTTCCAGTCTGTGGCCCCCTTCAAATGCACTAGGGTCCCTCAATGGGTTTGATTACTCCTGTTGAGAATGGTTGCCCAAAAGGGACCACAGGGTTGAATTTGAAAGAGCTAAGCAGTGACAGATTTTACCTTCTTGGGCTCCATGATCACTGCGGAGGGTGACAGCAGCCACGAAATTAAAAGACGCCTGCTTCTTGGGAGGAAAGCAATGACAAACCTCGACAGCATCTTAAAAAGCAGAGACCTCACCTTACCGACAAAGGTCCACATAGTCAAACTATGGTTTTTCCAGTAGCGATGTATGGAACATAAAGAAGGCTGACTGCCGAAGAATTGATATTTTTGAATTGTGGTGCTGGAGGAGGCTCTTGAGAGTCCCCTGGACTGCAAGGAGAACAAACCTATCCATTCTGCAGGAAATCAACCCTGAGTGTTCACTGGAAGGACAGATCCTGAAGCTGAGGCTCCAATACTTTGGCCATCTCATGAGAAGAGAAGACTCCCTGGAAAAGACCCTGATGTTGGGAAAGTGTGAAGGCAAGAGGAGAAGGGGACGAAAGAGGACGAGATGGCTGGACAGTGTCATTGAAGCGACCAACATCACTTTGACCCAACTCCAGGAGGCAGTGGAAGACAGGAGGGCCTGGCGTGCTCTGGTCCATGGGGTCACAAAGAGTCGGACACGACTTAACGACTAAACAACGCCAACACAAGCAGGGCTACTGAGAACAGAATATTTTGGGGATCACTCATTTACGGCTTCACCACAAGTATGAGGTGACTCGACAGCACACAACAGCAACATGAACAACAGTGTGATCAAGCCCTAACGTAACTCAACTACCAGAAGTGAAGGACGATCTGCTCTCACTGCCGAGAAGACCTTCCCCATCAGCTCCGGGGCTTCAATTCAAGAGAGAAAGCCCAGCGGCCAATGTTCAGCTATCTTTATTATGTAAATATTGACGGGTGTTGAGGGAAAGGGCCGTAAATGGTTGTCGAAAGGTAACCAGAAAGTTATTGAGTTTTGGTTAGGAAGCTCTGAAACCAGATGTTGAGAGCATTCTTTCACCAGGGAGCTAATGTTTCGCAAAAAACCCCTCCGCGTCCCCCAAAAGCTAATTTTTATTCTTGGGGCCTGAGTAATCTTGTCTGATTGGAGAAAGAAAGAAAGAAAGAAAGAAAGAAAGAAAGAAAGAAAGAAAGAAAGAAAGAAAGAAAGAAAGAAAGAAAGAAAGAAAGAAAGAAAGAAAGAAAGAATGATTTATCCATGGAAACACTCCCCAGTTATAAGGGACATGTCTTATGGCTGTGCAATAATCCAAACCATGATTTGACGTGTAGGGCAGAAAGAATGAAGAGACACCTGGCAGGAAACACAGAAGAATGCCGGCAATATTACAGGCTGGCTGCAGCAACAAAAGGCCTGAGTCGGAACAATATTAAAAAAAGATGGATCACAAAGGCAAAAAGGCGGGGGACGAGAAGTGTGTTGTGGGAAGTAAGACGCAAGGCGTTGCATTCAACGAGGTTGCCGGGCCAAAGCAGGAGATGATGCAAGGCGTGTGCAGGCCTTAAGTACTGCCTTCTCCAGGGTGATCCTCTCTGTAGGCTGAAATGTATCTGCATGGTATTGATGGGAGAGACACAATATCCAGGCATGGGGGACGGGGCCCTCTCCGGGGTGGCTCCCCCTTGTGAAATCCTTTGGCTTTCTTCTGTCCTGCTATTGAATGCCAAAGAGGGACCTTTCTGGGCTGGTATGACTGCCAACACCAACCAATCGCTCCCTCCTGCCTCGGATTTCAAAGAGATTCATGCCTCTCTAACTCAGTGTCTGTTGAAACCCGTGGCTGAAAGCAGTCGTGTCTGTCAGTTTGCTGTTTGATCTGTTCACAACTGTAGGAAAATAAAACGGCTTTTCTTCTCCCTCCGACTGATATCTCAGATTGACACGGTAAGTGCCAGTTGATGATGAACCTATTCTGTTCCGTGAATCCCTACATTTCTGCTGTGCCGTTACAGGAATTTAACCAAAATTTCAAAATTCTGCAACCGTCTAGGCGTCCCACACATGGGAATCAGGGTGGTTACGTCAGCTGCACTCTCAAAACTTTGCAATGGTGATTCACTACCTGTTTCCATAAGATGGATGTGGATGATCCTGTTTCTTCCAGGATTTCACCCATCATGAAATCCCGGAAGAAACAGCTACGTCGTGTTCCTGGTGAGACAGGATGCACAACCCAGAAAGTCCTGCATAAATGCTTATCAACCCAACTGCCTTAAACGCTTTTACTTTCTGCAGTTTGGGGCCAGAAGCTACCAGGGTGTGAGGTGTGTGTCAGTTTGTGCTAGTTTATGTTACCAGGTTGCCCATTAAAGAAACTGTCAGCCATACAAACCTGCTCTTCGTCGGGCTGAACCTTTTTGCCTGGCAGGAGACACACAAGGATCCAGCATGCCGGGGCGCGGGGGCTCGCTCACAAGTGGGAAATGGCGCTCCATACTCAGAACCCCTGCCCTGGAAATAATGAGGTGAAAAGCTCTCTCTGTTGTAGAGGAGGAGAGCTTATTCTTCGAGCAGCCGCAGAGAAACAGGTACGGGTATGTTACGTGTGTTGCAAGCAAACCTGGATCCGTCCGGAGGAACAGCATGGAAAATGTTTTGAGCCCGTTCCCGAGATGCCATCCTTGGTTCTTGCTTCGTTTGGAAGACTAGAATTCACAGATTGGCAGAAAAAGAGACAAAACTGATGCTGATCATCAGTATAAGGACCCTACGCCAGGACTGGGTAAAATCACAGAAATCATAGAATCATAGAAAAGTGAAGTTGGAAGGGGCCTGCGAGGCCATCAAGTCCAACCCCTTGCTCAATGCAGGAATACCATCAAAGCACATCTACCAGGTGATGATCTCTTGAAGGCCTCCAGGGTTGGAGCACTCACCACCTCTCGAAGTCATCGGTTCCACTGTCGTACTGCTCTAACAGTTAGGGAGTTTTTCCTGAGATTCAACGGAAATCTGGCTTCCTGTAACTTGAGCCCATTGTTGTGTGTCCTGCCCTCTGGGAGGATCGAGAACAGAACAAAATGCAGTTCTGAGACCTCTTATGGCTGCCCCAGACTGTATATTGTGGCCTCCAGGTGTGTCCCCAACAGCTGCTGTGGCTTCTTCAGCAAGGTGAATTGAGCCTTTAGGGTCACTGAACCCTCCTGTGTTTTTCAGCACCCCTAAATTCCAATTTATCAGAACTGGAAGAGGGCTCTTAGCTACTTCTGATTTCATTTTTGGACATTTTTAGTAATTGTGCACCCTCTGGATGATCCCAGGGTGAAAACAGCCCAAAGCTGTCCCATTCAACTCTTTAAAAATAACAATCCAGAAGTATATGGAGATATATGTTTAAACCAAATAACCTGGAACAAAATGCACATGATCTGAATGTATGCCGCAGAGGGGCAAACAAGATCCATTACGGGCTTCAACAGTACGTTAAACATTTCCCCCTAATGAATGTAAACCTTTTACAATCAGCTTCCCTATGCACCGAGTTCAGAGATGGGGGAAAGTATTTGCAAGTAATTCAGTCAACTGTAACTAATTACTTTGTGGGTAATTTATTTATGTATTTATTTAGTAACATAATGCACAAAGTAACTAATAGTTACAAAGTTGCAGTAAAAGTAGTGCAACAGTAGTTACAACTAAGCTTACCTTTTAGGTGCAACACAGAAAGTTTTTCCAGTTCCTTTTAAAAGCTACTTTCAAAGGGTATTTTAGAGGCATTTTGATAGCAGCGTTCCAGGTGTTAATGCCACTCGTTTTTCAACCACAAGCGGCAAAGAAAATATTCTTTGGTTTTGCCTTGTGTGTTTTTATAAGCTTTCTCAAGGTGCAATATCAGAACTGGCCACTAGAAGGAACCAGATAAATCTTTTTTTGGAATGTTCCAGTCTGGCAATAACAACAAAGCAAAACATTTATAACATATAATGCAAGTAGTTACTTATGTTATCGAAACAATGGGAACAGCAACACAACTGTTATGGGGTAGTAATAAGTTCCTTAAAACTATATTCCAAGCACTGAGCCTGTTTCTGACACAAGGGTGCAGCAAGTCGGACCTCTTAGAACTGATGAGCCAGAAGGGACCCTACGGATCATCCAGAGCTCCTGTAAAGGAGACACAGGGAAGGATTTGAACTCCGTACCTCTGGTTATGCAGCCAGAGACTTAAACCACTGAGCTTGTGGGTGGGGAAGCTGAGTCTTTCTAGATGTTGCTGGACTCTAGTTCCCATGATCCCTGGCCACTGGCTGATGGGAGCTGGAATCTATTAATATTTGGAGGGCCTCAGGTTCCCTCATGCCTTCAGTAACAAATCCCAGAGGGGGGGGGGGAAAACACCCATTGGCCCCCTTGGGAGCTTTCCAAAGCAAGAATGAAACCCATGGCTTTTCAATGCTTCAAAAATATATAAATAAGCTCCTTTATCGTCATTCTACTTCTCCTCACCCCTCCCCCATTTTATTTATTTATTTATTGCCTGAGGAATCTTGTGGGGGAGAGTGTCTCCTACCCCTTTGCCTGTCGGCTCCATTTCAGCCCCCTATAAAACATCGGTAAGAGCTGTAACACATTTCACTCTCGGTTTATCCCTCCAGCTCATATATTCCCCGATGTGGTCTGGGCGGTGTTGCTGCAGGAAATCAACCCTGTCCATTTCTTCAGTGGCTGCCTGGGTCTGCATCAGTGGGTGTTTCGTCTCTGATCAGGATCCAGGCATGAAAGATAATAACAAGACTTAGGAACGCACAACACAATTTCCCTTTCCTGACCGGCTGGATTGTTTCAGTTTTAAGACTGCGGATGAGATTCTACTTATTGGACGGAGGAGCAAGAACATGCTCTTGCTTTGCCATATTTTTCTGGTCATTTTAAAAATGACTTTTTTTCAGCAGCAAGGAGGGAATCGTAAGGTTTGCTCCTGAGGCCAAGGAAACGTTAGAAGTTTAGTAATTCAAGAATCTGGGCCTTTCCAGAGAAAGCTCAAGATCCCGGCTGTCAAATTCACCTCTTCCCCTGAATCTGCTGTCAGAAGCCCAGCCCGGCAACATCCACTGGCCCTCGGAGAGGGGTTTGTGCTCCAGATGAGCCCCAAAGACACAACTTTGTGAAAGTCACACAGATTGTTAAGGGAGGAAAAACTCAGCAATGGCCACCTGGAGAAATCACACTCGGCACAGGTGGGCAACATCAAGAGGGTGTGTTTCCTTATGAAACACACACTTATTCCCATGCACGCATGCTCACATGCGTGCGCACGCACGCACGCACACACACACACATACAAGCCTACACTGGAGGGAATGTCAAATTCTAAAGGAGGAAACAAGTGGTCGGTTCCATCACAACTTGGAGAAGTTTCTCTGCAACAGAATTTCAGCTGAAGAAGCCGCTCCGAAGGGAAATCAGGCTGTTGTTACTGTTGTCATAGTCGCTGTTGTCGTTATGGGCCAGCAGGTCGCCTCTGACTTATGGCAACCCAATGAAAGAGCAACAGTCAGCAGCGCATCCTGTCCTCAGTGGCCCGGCTCAGGTCATGCAAACTCAAGCCGATAGCTTCCTTGAGGGCGTCGGTGCTTAACGTGTGGTCCGCGGACCCCCCAGGGGTCAGTGACGTCCTCACAGGGTGTCTGCGAAGACTTGAAGAAATGTTATGATCTTAGAGAGAAAGAATGAATGAATGAGAGAAAGCAAGCAAGAAAGAGAAGCGTAGAACAAAATCTTAATTTCCTTTGCTTGTTTGTGTAACCTTGGGTTTTATAATCTAGATAAAGGTAAAGGTTCCCTTTGACATTGAGTCCAGTCGTGTCCAACTCTAGGGCGCGGTGCTCATCCCCATTTCCAAGCCGTAGAGCCAGCGTTTGTCTGAAGACAGTTTCGGTGGTCACGTAGCCAGCGGGACCAGACACAGAACGCTGTTACCTTCCCACCGTGGTGGCACCTATTTATCTACTTGCATTTTTACATGCTTTCGAACAGCTAGGCTGGCAGGAGCTGGGACAAGCGACAGGAGCTCACTCCGTTGCGTGGATTCGATGTTATGATGGCTGGTCTTCTGACCTTGCAGCCAAGAGGCTTCTGCATTTTAACCCACAGTGCCACCACATTTCTAACCTACCCCCTCCATTAAAGAGAGAGAGAGAGAGAGAGAATTTCATAGATCTATGGGAAATGAAGGGTGGGAAGCTGGGAGCAATTTGTCTACTGCCATGGAAGAAAGTGGTGCCATGGGTTAAACCACAGAAGCCTCTGTGCTACAAGGTCAGAGGACCAGCCATCGTAAGATCGAATCCAAGCGACAGAGGGAGCTCCTGTCGCTCGTCCCAGCTCCTGCCAACCTAGCTGTTCGAAAGCATGTAAAAATGCAAGAAGATAAATAGGTACCACCTCGGTGGGAAGGTCATGGCGTTCCATATCTAGTTGCGCTGGCCATGTGACCACGGAAACTGTCTATGTACAAAACGCTGGCTCTACAGCTTGGAAATGGGGATGAGCACTGCGCTCTAGAGTAGGATATGACTGGATGCCTGCTCTAATCTATACTGCTGATCTGTGCTCTCCATCCCGCCACCCTGCTGATCAGAGCACCACGTGCACATCGGTCCTTAAAGGGGGACAAAAGGATAATGCCCCATGCATCGCATCTTCTCCAGGTCCCACAACCCCCCGGGGAGTCCTCACTGTCACTTTGGCGCAGCCTGAAGTCACTTTTATGAACCAATATTCCGAAAATCCCCCCACGAGGGCCCAGTGACTGGGGATTTGGAGCTGTCATCCAAAAGGCAACTTGAAGGAAGAAGGGAGGGAGGGAGCTATGGGAATTTATTTATTTATATTTATTTATTTATTGGACTTATATACCGCCCCATAGCGCTACAAGCACTCTCCGGGCGGTTTACAATTTTAATTATAAAGGCTACACATTGCCCCCCCAGCAAGCTGGGTACTCATTTTACCGACCTCGGAAGGATGGAAGGCTGAGTCAACCTTGAGCCGGCTACCTGGGATTTGAACCCCAGGTCGTGAGCACAGTTTTAGCTGCAGTACAGCGTTTTAACCACTGCGCCACGAGGCTCTTTGCTTGGAACGCCCCCACCCCCAAATCCCATGCAGTTTCAGGGCAAGGCAGGCCACGGCAGCCCATCATTCCTCTGTCCCTGTTCTAATTTTGCAGGACTTCCATCCTTTGGAGATGAAGGGGAAGAGAGGAATGCAAGACAGAAAGACGGCGGCCGGGCCTGATGCCAAGGGGAAAAGGCAAAAGAAAGCTGGCGCTCATCAGTTCTAAATCATTTCCAAGCCCGGCCCTTCAGCTGGGAGCGCATCCTCTCAGCAGTGATGCCAAGAGGATGACAATGCCTTCGAGCCTCGAGTGGGATTCCTCGGCAGAATGAGAAAAAGATCTGCTAATATTGGGGGCTCGGAGATCAAGGGCCTTCCGTATTGTGTGACAGGTTAATGTTGGGAGGGGACAGCGCAAAGGGGTTATAGCTTATTAAAACGATTAGTATCTGTCCAATTGCTGATGTACAGGACGCTTAAATATAAAAATAGCTCTCTCTTTTTTCTTCTCTCCTGCCTTCATTTTCTTTCTTTCTTTCTTTCTTTCTTTCATTTTTGTTTTTCGTTTCTCATCATTTACCTTTTTTTGCATACCGTGGTGGGGATGGAACTGATTTAGCTGAGGTTTTCTTCCCCCCACCCAAGAAAAAGGAAGCGAGTCCTATGCGCCAGCCATTCATCAACGATTTCTCAGCAAATCGACAGCCTGGACACATTTTGAAAAATGGTCTCTTCTGGGAGAAAGGGCTTCCCGTCAGGTCTTCGTCTTTGAATGGATCTCCCGAGGACCTGGTGCCTGTTCCGCTGCCAAAAAGCCTCGGAATCTCTTTGGGGCCAGAACTGCCCTGCGTCTGTGGCTGCCGTGGGAATGATGGTTAGAGTGCCAGGGGGGCAGCTGCTTCGGCCGGTCATCTAGGCCCACCTCACAGGGTCGTTCAGAGGAAGCAGTAAAGAGGAGGAGAGCAGTGTGTGTCGCTTTGGGCTCCTTGGAGTGAGCCTGCATAGAAATCTAACTAATAAATTATTGATTTAAAAAAAAAAAAAAAACCAATAATTAAAAAAAAACATTATTTGTTTTGCTGTTTCTGGGCCTGAGGAAGTGGATTTTGATTGACAAAAAATCCATTTGGACTGGGAGGCTGGAGGAGAACTTTGTAGATCATCGGGGCCAGCAGAAAGATGAACAAGTGGGATCCTAGATCAAATCAAGCCTGAACTAGCTCTGGAGGCAAAAATGTTGAAACGGAGGCTGTCCGACTTTGCGCACATCAGGAGAAGGCAGGATTCTCTGGAAAAGACAATAAGGCCGGGAAAAGCTGAAAGCAGCAGGAGAAGAGGAAGACCCGATATGAGATGGACTGACTCCCTCAAGGAAGCCACAGGCTTGAGTTTGCAAGAGCTGAGGGGGGCTGTTGAAGACAGGGCATTTTGGAGAGGCCTCATTCATAGGATCGCCATAGGTCGGAGGCAACGTGACGGCACTTAACAACAACAACCACAACAGGAAATCTGTTAGCATTTAAGCTGCCACCACATTCTGCCCTTTGCTTTCTCTCTTTATTTTCATTTTCCCCCCTTTTAATTTTATCTAATAAACTGAACCAAACCAAACTCAAACAACGCAATTAAAACCGAAACAAAACAAATTCTGAACAGGAGATCATTTATACTGTTTGTGCATCTAGTCCAGCTTCCCACAACCTGGCACTCTTCAGCTGCATTGGACTATAACTCCCATCCTATCAACCCCGATATGGGCTGAGGATGATGGGAAATGTAAGCTGATACACCCCATCAGCCTCAGGATGGGGGAGGAACTATATCATTTATTTGTTTATTCATTTATTGCAGTTATACCTGACCTTTCCAATTAAAAGAAAACCCTTCATAGTAGCTGACAGCACCACTTAATCGCTCTACAGATAGAATAAAAACAGATTTAAAATAGTTTAGACTATTCTTTACCACGGACCACCATAACTTGACCCCTGAGACTCTTACTGCCTGCACAGTAAGTGCTTTCTCTCAGCCACTTGGCATGATTCACTTGCAGGTCCTCAATTATGTATGTATTTATTTATTGGATTTCTGTCCCGCCCATCTAGACCAAAGGTCTACTCTGAGCAGTCACCATCTGCAGAAATAGCAAATAATTATTTGCTATCAAACAGTTTTCATGTGGTTGTTGTGGGTTTTTCAGGCTGTGTGGCCGTGTTCTGGAGGTTGTTCTTCCTGACGTTTCACCAGTCTCTCTGTGGCCGGCATCTTCAGAGGACAGGAGTCAGAACTCTGTGTTCTGTTGTATTATGTGGGATCAGCTTTTTGTCCTTTTCAGGAGACTGGGTGATTAGGGTGATCAGGGGTGTTTTTGTTTTTGTTGTTGTTGTTGTTGTTGTTGTTGTTGTTATGGATGTATTGTTGTGATAAGGAGGGAGATGATCTGTCACTGTGATTGAGGGGTGTTGTTAGCTAATCTTTTGTGTGCCGTGATCACCGGTCCTTGTGGCTGGGTAGAGTTCGTTGATCTTTTTGCAAGCTGGGAGCCGGGCTTTGTTGAGTTTTAGACTTTCTTCTTTTTTGTTGAAGCTTCGCTGATGTTTGTGGATTTCAGTGGTCGGTGCGGGTGGGTTTTCTGTAGACCTTGTGTCCCAATAGGAGGCCAGTTCTGCTTATGACCATGACATCTAAGAAAGGGAGTTGGCCCTCTATTTCTAGTGAATTGTATATTTGGGTGGATGCTGTTGAGATGGTTTAGAATTTCTTCCAGTTTTTCATCACCGTGGCTCCAAATTGCAAAGGTGGCATCCACGTATCGGAACCAGACTGAGGGTGCAAAGGGTGCCGAAGCCAGGGCAAGTTTTTCAAAATATTCAATGTAGAAGTTCGCTATAACCGGGCTGAGGGGGCTGCCCATGGCCACTCCGTCTGTCTGTTCATAGAAATCATTATCCCACGGGAAATAGCTGGTCGTTAGCCAGTGTTGGAAAAGGGCCTTGATGTCTTCTGGAAAGATCCTTTCTTGATGCCTTTGAGGATACAGGTATTTTCATAACCGATTTTAGCTTTTGTTTGTTTTTAATGGCGGCAGTAGGTTAAAAAGCCAAGTTTTACACAAACAAGCAAGGGAAATTAAGATTTTGTTCTATGCTTCTTTTGCTTGCTTGCTTTCTATTTATTTATTTATTTATTTATTTGATTTATATCCCGCCCATCTAGTATATTCTACCACTCTGGGCAGCTAACAACAAGCATATATACAATTAATCATTCTTTCTTTCTATTTTAACTGCAAAAGATCCTAACATTTATTCAAGTCTTCATGGACCCCCTATGAGGACATCATGGCACCTTTGGGGTCTGCAGACCACAGGTTAAGAACCTAGATGTTAGACAATTACATCATCATAATGGCAGTAATCAAAGCAATTGAAATCACCACAGGACCGAGGCTTATTTTTCTTCCCATCACTCTTTTTGAAAGTGGGGGAAGTAGGGGGAAAATACGAAGACTAAACTATTGGAGTTTTTACAACCTCACATGCTGCCTGTAGTTTGTATGACTGGCCGGGACTTTTCTGGGCTGGAGTGATTGATTGTCTGTCCAGCACTAACCAATCATTCCTTCCAGCCTTGGAAGTCAAAGAGAGTCCCGCCTTCCTGCTGAGTGTTCCCTTTCCCTCTCTTTAGTCTGCTGGAAGCTATTTGTTTTGTTTGCTGTTGATCTGTCCACCACAGTAATGAAACATTTTGATTCTTTCTCCTACAAATGTTTCAGAGGGAGTTACAGTGGTGCCTCGCTTGATGACGTTAATTCGTTCTAGCAAAATCGCTGTAGAGCGAAAACGTCGAATGAAATAAAAAACCCCATTGAAACGCATTAAAAACCAGTTAATGCATTCCAATGGGAGAAATACCTAATCGTCCAGCAAAGATCCTCCATACGGCAGCCATTTTCGGGTGCCTGTCTTGCGAAAAATGCCTCCTAAAAACAGCGGGGAGCCATTTTGAGCAGCTGGCAGCCATTTTGCAAACCCGACGATCAGCTGTTTTGATCGTGGTAATGCAAAGAATCGGTTCCCGAAGCAGGGAACCAATCGTCGCAAAGCAAAAAAAAAAAACCCAATTAAAACATTGTTTTGCAATCACAATTGCAATTGCAAAAACATCGTCGTGAAGCGGATTCATCGTTATACGGGATAATCGTTAAGCAGAGCACGACTGTATTGATACCTCAAGTCCCCAATAAGGGGTGGACTATCTGTGGAACTTGTAGCTGTTCTCTTCTGGGAGTCTCTGAGCTTCTGCTGCATAGCAAAAAGAAAAGAAAAGAAAATTTAACTGGGACTTCAAAACTCTGCAACATGGACATGAGACAGATCAACTCACTAAAGGAAGCCACAGCCTTGAGACTTCAAAACTTGAGTAGGACTGTAACAGAGAGACCCTTTTGGAAGTCACTAATGCATAGGGCCACTGTAAGCCAGATGGGGCCTAACAGTAGAGGAAGGTCTTCTGAAGTTGGGGGGGGCATCCATTTCCCAGTCAACGCAGCTCAGACAGTGAGCAGGAACCATAAGCAGATGATGCCACATGTTCTCCCCACCGACCAGCCTCAGTGGGTGTTTACAAGGCAGAAGGCTTGGGACAGGATTTAAGTTTCTTTCAGCGTCTAACCTCTCTGCTCGTCTGAGCTTGCTGCTTGTTGGCGACATTATCATGGCAGTTGAGAACTATCTCGTAGCAGAGATAAGGGATCTGGGTCATTTTGCACAGCGAATGGAATAAGGAATTCAAGTGGAAGCGTTATAAGATCCTAAAAGTTACCTCTCGGGCGACAAGCCCCATTTTGAGGGCTTTGAACTGCCAGCCAGAGGCCATTCTGGCTGGGGATTATGGCAGCTGTAGTCCAGTGAAGAAAGCTGACAGAGGGGGGAAAAACAATGGGTTTGAAATAGGGTGCTGGAGGAGATCTTGGCAGGTTCCCTGGACCGCCGGAAAGACAAAGAAGTGGGTCCAAGATCAAGTCAAGCCTGAGTTTTCTCTGGAAGTAAAACTGACCTGGCGGAGACTGTCATACCTTGGGCCAATCACAAGAAGGCAAGACTCCCTGGGAAAGATGATCATGACAGGATAAGTTGAAGATAGCGGGAAAGGAGGATAAGCCAAGAATGAGATGGATTGACTCCATAAACGAAACTATGGCCTTGAATTTGGAAGAGCTCAGCAGGATCGGGTCCTCTTGTGGGTTAGTCATTGGTACAGTCACCATAAATCAGAGGTGACATGGTGGCACGTAACAACAACAACAACAACTGAGCAAAAAAAGTGATTTTTCTCAGCTCTGACTGGATGGTCCCCTCCCATTTCATCCGGCAGGGATGGGAGATGCCCTTTTAAAATGCTCTCCCATTCTGTTCTCGTCATCATTGTGGTTATCATCTTTGCTGTTGTTAAAAAAAAAACAAAAAACCTCACCAAAATGGACATGAAAACTCCCCAGCACACTGGGGAGAATGAAACAGGCAGCTATCATCGACCGAGTCAGACCCTGGGACCACTTCGCTCAGGATTGCCGACTTTGGATTCGTAACGCCACCATCATCCTTTCCAAGCCCTACCGGGTGGTCTCCCACCCTACAGCCAAAGAGGCCCACCCCCACTTAGCTTTCAAAATCGGATGTGATCAGGTGTGTCCAGACTTCTGTGGTAAAGTTCAATGTGGTGTCACTATGTTTGTGGGATAGAAATCTAATATAAATCATAGAATCGTACAGTTGGAAGGGGCTTATAAGGCCATGAGGTCCAACCTCCCCTGCTCAAGACAGGAATTCGAATCAAAGAGTGGTCTTAACTGACCAGATAGGCAGGATATAAAATAAATAAATAAATAAATAAAAATAAATACAAAGCCTATCTGACAGAGGATTGCCCAATTTTCTCTTGAATGGCTCCAGTGCTGGAGCGCTCACCACCTCCCGAGGGAATCGGCTCCATTGTTGTACTACTCTAACAGTTAAGAAGTTTTTTTCCTGATATTCTGCCTAAATCTAACTTCCTGTAGCTTCAGCCCATTATTACATGTCCTGCACTCTGGGATGGTTGAGAACAGATCTTGCCCTTCCTCTGTATGACAGCCTTTCAAATTTTTGAAAAATACTATCCTATCTCACCTCTGTCTTCTTATCTCAAGGCTAAACATGCCCAGTTCTTTCAGTTTTTCCTTATAGCGCTTGGATTCCAGCCCCCTGATCATCATCCTTATCGCCCTCCTTTGAACTTGTTCCAATTGGTCAGCATCCTCTTTGAAGTGTGGTGTCCAGAATTAGGCACAGTTCTCTAAATGAGGCCAAATAGTGGGGGAGTGGAAGCATTATAAGATCTCGACCCCTCGATCTGCTTGATGTGTCTTGAATGCCGAATTCGAGGTGTCTTTGGTAAAGAAGGATTGATAATAATAACCACCACCACGACCATACAGACAGTTCCGTCAGTGTCCCGGGCCCAACTGTGAACTTTCTTTTTCTTCATTCTCTCCTCTCCTTGCAAACATTTCCACCCCCACCCCCACCACCGTCCGATCCCAAATGCAATTAAGGCTGTGGATGGCTGCACATCAAGAGTGTTGTAATCCTATTTCTAATCTCCCATCGCATCTGGGGGCCCTGCCTAATTCAGCATTATCAATCTGGCCATCTCCAGCGATGGAGACCACATTGGAATTTCAGATAATGGGTTGCAGGAGGAGCAGAGCATTGCCAAATGGTTTTAAGATGTTCGAGATGAGGCCGGGGTTTATGGGTTGTTGGTTTTTTTTTTTTTAAGTTTTTAAAAAAACAACAACGAAAAAAGAGCAATAGTAAGGAGGAAAGGAAAGAAGCAGCAAGGCAGGTCTTTCTGAACACACAATAGCAAGAGATAACGGGGAAGACCGTGAATACTGGGATAAACAGCCGGAGGGATGGATAACCAGGAAGAATGGATCCCACCACCAATGCCATAAATGTCAAGTTTTGAATTCCTGGTTAAATTCTTCTAGCTGCACAGCAGAAGTGCAGGGATTCACAGAGCAGAATAGTTCAAGTTCCCCTGTACAGTCCACACCGCTTTCATCTTCTCATCTACTGGCACTTACTCTCTCAAGAACTCACTTGGAGACATTAGAACCCTGTTTCCCTGAAAATCAGACCTAACCTGAAAATAACCCCTAGTAGGATTTTTCACTGGAAGGATGATCACTGGAAGGACAGATCCTGAAGCTGAGGCTCCAATCCTTTGGCCATCTCATGAGAAGAGGAGACTCCTTGGAAAAGACTTTGATGTTGGGAAAGTGTGAAGGCAAGAGGAGAAGGGGACGACAAAGGACGAGATGGCTGGACAGGGTCACCGAAGTGACCAACATGAATTTGACCCGACTCCGGGAGGCAGTTGAAGACAGGAGGGCCTCAGCTTCAGGATCTGTCCTTCCAGTGAGCACTCAGGGTTGATTTCCTTCAGAATGGAAAGGCCAGCCTAACCTCCACTAGAAGGCATGTTTCTGGCAGCAGCCACCAAGAAAACCCATTTATGTCTTGCCTCGGGCCTCTTCCAGATGAGGGGAAGAAGTCTGCTCCCTTTTACTCAGTTTACTTGTCTTCATTCTGAAGGCACAGGAGGCTTAGCCTAAATCTTCATGTACAACTCATTTTAAGAAGCCACTTCTCCAAACCTGGCATTTCCCCCCCCCCAGAAATTTATGAAACCCTTTAATAATCTGTAAGAAATTCACTTCCCCCAGCCACCATGTGGTGGGTGAAATCTGAAAGGTGGTGGAGCAATTCCAACAGGGAAGCTATCAGCAGGAAATAAAGGAAATAACACTTCTCGGAATTGCTATCATGCCAAACTCTATCCATGTGCAACCAGTTTGGGAACAAACAAAATAAACCATCTCTCGAGGTTTATAACATCAGCGATGAAGCAGGCCTCGCATAACGATGTTAATTGGTTCCATTAAAAACATTGTTATGTGAAAACATCATTAAGCGAAACACCATTTCCCATAGGAATGCATTGAAAACCGGTTAATCCGTTCCAATAGGAGCCTATTCAATAAATTTCAATGGTGAAAAAAAATCACCAAAAATTCAAAAAGACTCAGAACAAAGCCAAATTACTTTAACGAAGGTTTTATTAGGTGCACTAACGATTCCAAGCATTTTAAACATTTTTTAAACATTTTAGAATATTTTTAAAATAGCGAAAACAGGGCTGTCAAAAAAAACATTAAGCGAAACAGGGGACCTAAAACTGTCATCGTTAAGTGAAGCAAGGTCCCAAACATCGTTATGCGAAAATCCCCCATAGGAAACATCGTTAAGTGAGGCGGCAAAATTTCCGTTATGCGAATTCATCGTTGAGTGAGGCATTTGTTAAGCGAGGCACCACTGTATGTTACTGAGAACAAACCATCTGTCTGGGAAATCCTGAGAGGAAGAATATCTCCCTTCAAGATCCAGAAAGCTGGTCAAGCTCATTATGGGTAGAGGCGGTCATTCAGATGTCCAAGAGAGGATAGCCAGCCATGTGGATGATGACCAGAAGCAGACCAGAAGCTAGCCGGGGAAGGAGCTGCACCACGCTTTGGACCCTCTGAGGTTCCCGGATCCTTTTCCAAATCATTCCCAGGTTGAGTGCATTACAGCAATCCAGGCTAAGCCAGAAAGCTTGGCCGTTTGGATCGCCCGGACCCATCTCTGCCGCATCAGGTCTTTGGAGAGCTTCCATCTTTAGCTTTTCGCGAGCAAAGTCTGACGGTTGGTTTAGTTGTTATCCGTTCCGCAGCCGGGTATACCACCACCTGGGACCGTAGCTGTCAGAACAGTGCAAAAACGGAGCTCTCTGCCAGACGCTTCTGGGCCAGCTTGTCTCCGTGAAATATGTCCAAATAACCCCTTGTCAGTTCCTCGCTCGCTTGCTCTCTGCCTCCCCCCCCCCCATCATGCCTCTCCTGCACTGCTCCTTCCAGGAAATTGATTAGCTAATAAATCTGCATTTTGGCTCAGCATGTCCCGCTCCAGGAATATGCACTGGGTGATGTCCGAATGGGGTGTGGAGGTCAATCCCGAGTCATCAGCTCATGTGGCCAGATCCAAGGTCCATCGGCCAGTGCCACTCTTGCTGTAAACCAGAGGTGTCCCCCTCTATCTAAATCAGGCCATCAAGATACCACTTCTGTTGGTCTCTTGAGTTGATGAGGGTGGAATTCTCCTTTCTATACAGTGGTGCCCTACTTAACGATTACCCCACTTGACGACAAATCTGCTTCATGACGATGTTTTTGCGATTGCTATTGCGATCGCAAAACGATGTTTCAAAGGGCTTTTTTTTGCTTCCCGATGATCGGTTCCCTGCTTCGGGAACTGATTCTTCACATTACGACAATCAAAACAGCTGATCGTCGGGTTTTAAAAATGGCCACCGGCTGTTCGAAATGGCTCCTCGCTGTGTTCAGGATGGATTTTTCGCTGCACAGGCATCGGAAAATGGCCGCCCTATGGAGGATCTTCGCTGGATGCTGAGGTATTTCGCCCATTGGAACGCATTGAACCGGTTTTCAATGCATTTCAATGGGCTTTTTTATTTCGCTTGACGAGAATTTCGCTCTACAGCGACTTCACTGGAACAGATTATCCTCGTCAAGCGAGGCACCACTGTACTTTGTGCCTTGTTCTCACCTTGGCTTCTCATCACATTTGGGGAAACAAATTCAGACACAAGAAACCTTTCCCTGGGCTTAGCCAGGGAAAGTCTGCGTTGGCTGGAGGATCTTAGGAGTGGCTGGCCAAAAAAGTAACTTTTCCACACTGTAGTTGTGGTTTTCGTACTGCCATAGCTGGTATGGTTTGTGACTCTGATGAGCAAAACAGGTAGCTTTGTTTTTTTTGCTTGTAAAAGCCACCTACTAACAAAACATGCAACATCTGTTTATTAGTAATAATTAGATTAGCTTAGATTAGGCATCCTTCAGTCTCGAGAGACGATGGTAACGTGCTCTGTATGGAAGACTTGGAACAGCGTCTAGCGTGGCTGAGGAGGCCAATTCGAGAGTGATGACAAAAATTGGATAAATCCAGACTATTGCAATAAAGCAAAGTGTGCTGCTTATATACCGCCTCATAGCGCCGGAAGCTCTTTTTGGGTGGTTTACAATTTAATTGTGCATAATACACATTGCCCTCCAGGCGTCTACCTGAGCCCATAGAGATCGAACTCAGGTTGTGAGCATAGTCTTGACTACAGTACTGCAGTTTAACCACCACACCACTGCAACATCAATTTAAAATAACCAGTGCATGCTGGACACGAAAACAATTCAACATAACTAGCAGGGGGAAAAAGTATATGAATATTTATCCGTATCCTACAAAATGAAAATATTTTGAAGAAAGAAATGTCTTGTGAGATTCCCATTGCTTCAGGGGCTTATGGTTTTAGCATTGTTTAAAAAGACATCTGTGTTTTATTAAAGTTCACAGGAATTTTTCCCCAAAAAATGTACTGATGCAAGCTTGCTTATGACCTTTGTAAGTTCTTAAGATCTATAGAAGAGGCCGTTTTCTCAGCCTTGCCCCTCTCAAAAGCACTTTTGATGAAGAAACAAAAGGGAGGGCCTGTTCGGTGGCTTTTCCCAGGCTGTGGAACTCCCCTCCACAAGAAGGCGAGGTAGGCCTTGTCTTGTCCTCTTGCCAGCAGGCAAGCATTTGAATAGGCTTCAGAGGAAGGAGCTATTAATGCTCTCTCTCTCTCTCTCTCTCTCTCTCTCTCTCTCACACACACACACACACACACACACACACACACACACACACACACACTGTTGCACTTTTTGAAAGGAAAGGAAAGATGTGACATCCCTGTTAAAACCTTACCATATTTTTCTTTGTATAAGACGCCCCCATGTATAAGACGCCCTCCACTTTTCTAACCCAAAATTTCTTTCTTTTCAAGAAAGTGGAGTGGGGGGGAGACAGGGATCAAACTGCTTTAATTCCTGCTTTCACCCTCCCCTTTCTTACGAGGAAAATGCTTCCCCCCCCTCCACCTTCTTTGCAAAAAGTGGAGGGAAAAAGCAGGGATCAAAGCGCTTTGATCCCTCCCCCCTCCTTACTTCCATGTATAAAACGACCCTCAATTTTTCCTCTAATTATTTTAGGAAAAAGTATCATTTTATACAGGGGAAATATGCTATGTTCAATGTTCTTAATTGCTTTACGTTAGAAGTATTTATTTAGGGTATATTTTCGCTCACTTCTGACTTATTAGGGGACCCTCATCATCTTTTTAAGGCAGTGGCATAGCATGGGGAGGGTGTTGCACAGGCAGTTGCCCTGGGTGCAAAATTTGTTAGGGGTGCAAAGGGGGACCCATTCGTCTCCTGTGCTCCCCCCTGCTCACCTTCTCAGCCGATCCACCCACCCACCAGGCTGAGCAGGCTTCTGTTCTGCAGCTCCTGGGCTGATCTCCCAGTCCCTGGCAGGAGCACCAGCTTCTCTGCCCCGCCCTTTCATCTGATTGGGAGATCAGCCAAGGGGGCGGGGCTGAGAAGCCTGAGCTCTTGCCAGGACTGGAAGATCAGTGGAGGAAGAGGATCCATGGGGAGATCCACATGGTGAGATTTGTTCCATGGGGGGGGGGGGGGGAGAAAGAAAAGAAGTGACAGAATTATGGGAGTGCGCATGTGAGTCACATGGGGTTCACAAGAACCATTCGGGATTGCTTTTTTCTTTGTTGCTAATCCTTCATTCATCAGGGGAAGACAAGAGTCTCTGGAAAAGATAATAACATGGAAGGGTATTTAGACATCAAGGCAGCAGTGAAAGAGGAAAACCATATAGGAAATGGATTGACTCTGTTCCTACAAACTTCCTAGCGGTATGACAATGGAACCATATTACTTCTGAAGGGGATGAACGCTCCAACACGGGGGGCACTCAGGGAAAAATAGGAGCACCCTCTGTTGGATCTGCTTGGCTTTGGTATTCCTGCCCTGAGCACACAAGGACTCGATGGCCTTAGAGGCCCCTTCCTACTCCATTGTTCTAGGATTCTACGACTCCATCAAAGAAGCCACAACCTTGAATTTGAAAAAAAAAATCTCAGAAGAGAGCTTTGGGTTGAATTTCAGGGGACTCTTACAGGCCACAAAAGAGGAGGTGACGGTGGTGGGAATCCTTCCTTTCACATTTCTAGGGTGGGAGCAAATTCCAGTGGTGGAGCAACATGACTCCCTGGTGCCGTCAACAACTCCGCCTTGCAGTGCCTTAGCCGTCGGTTGCTGTGACAAGCGACACAACACGTCCCCTGTGGAATGGCTCGCTAACAGAAGCAGGCGATATCATCAGGAGCATGGTGATGGCATTCCAGTTGAACTATTTAAAATCTTGAAAGATGATGCTGTTAAGGTGCTACATTCAATATGCCAGCAAGTTTGGAAAACCCAACGGTGGCCAGAGGATTGGAAAAGATCAGTCTACATCCCAATCCCAAAGAAAGGCAGTGCCAAAGAATGCTCCAACTACCGCACAATTGCACTTATTTCACACGCTAGCAAGGTTATGCTCAAAATCCTCCAAGGTAGGCTTCAGCAGTATGTGGACCGAGAACTCCCAGAAGTACAAGCTGGATTCCAAAGAGGTAGAGGCACTCGAGACCAAATTGCTAACTTGCGCTGGATTATGGAGAAAGCCAGAGAGTTCCAGAAAAATATCTACTTCTGCTTCATTGACTATGCAAAAGCCTTTGACTGTGTGGACCACAACAAACTATGGCAAGTTCTTAAAGAAATGGGAGTGCCTGACCACCTTATCTATCTACTGAGAAACCTATATGTGGGACAGGAAGCAACAGTTAGAACTGGATATGGAACAAATGATTGGTTCAAAATTGGGAAAGGAGTACGACAAGGCTGTATATTGTCCCCCAGCTTATTCAACTTATATGCAGAATACATCATGCGGAAGGCTGGACTGGAGGAATCCCAAGCCGGAATTAAGATTGCCGGAAGAAATATCAACAACCTCCGATATGCAGATGACACCACTCTGATGGCAGAAAGTGAGGAGGAATTAAAGAACCTTGTAATAAGGGTGAAAGAGGAGAGTGCAAAAAACGGTCTGAAACTCAACATCAAAAAAACTAAGATCATGGCCACCGGTCCCATCACCTCCTGGGAAATAGAAGGGGAAGATATGGAGGCAGTGACAGATTTTATTTTCCTGGGCTCCATGATCACTGCAGATGGAGACAGCAGCCACGAAATTAAAAGACGCCTGCTTCTTGGGAGGAAAGCGATGACAAATCT
Organism: Pogona vitticeps; assembly: GCF_051106095.1. NCBI lineage: Eukaryota > Metazoa > Chordata > Lepidosauria > Squamata > Agamidae > Pogona > Pogona vitticeps. The sequence goes on from NC_135785.1 coordinate 261,462,254, forward strand.
TGACAGCATCTTAAAAAGCAGAGACATTACCTTGCCAACAAAAGTCCGAATAGTCAAAGCTATGGTTTTTCCTGTCGTGATGTATGGAAGTGAGAGCTGGACCATAAAGAAAGCAGACCGCCGAAGAATTGATGCCTTTGAATTGTGGTGCTGGAGGAGACTCTTGAGAATCCCCTGGACTGCAAGGGGAACAAACCTATCAATTCTAAAGGAAACCAACCCTGAGTGCTCACTGGAAGGACAGATCCTGAAGCTGAGGCTCCAGTACTTTGGCCATCTCATGACAAGAGAAGACTCCCTGGAAAAGACCCTGATGCTGGGAAAGTGTGAAGGCAGGAGGAGAAAGGGACGACAAAGGACGAGATGGATGGACAGTGTCTGCGAAGCAACCAACATGAATTTGACACAACTCCGGGATGTTGTAGAAGACAGGAGGGCCTGGTGTGCTCTGGTCCATGGGGGTCACGAAGAGTCGGACACGACTAAACGACTAAACAACGACGATGGTGACACAGGGGTTAAACTGCAGTACTGCAGCAAAAACTCTGCTCATGAGCTGAGATTGATCCCAATGGGTTTAGGTAGCTGGCTTGTGGTTGACTCAGCCTTCCATCCTTCTGAGGTCAGTAAACCAAGTGCCTAGTTCATAGTGGGGGACATAATGTGTAGCCTGCATAATAAAATGGTAAACCTCCTAGATGGAGCTTTAAGCACTATGGGGCAGTATATATAAGCGGCACACTTCGCTGTGTTTTTAGAATATCCTCCTCCTGCCATGCAGGAGTGGTGCTGGCCTTTTCCAGGAACAGTGGTTTAGGAGGTCCACATTCTCCTGAAAATGTACCATATTTTTCCATGTATAAGACTATGCTTTTGTCTAAAATCGTTAGACTAAAAATTGAGGGTCGTCTTATACACGGAAGTAAGCTGAGGAGAGAACAAAAACAAGTGGAGGGGAAAGCAGGGATCAAAGCGATCCTACAGTGCTTTGATCCCTTTCCCCCTACACTTGCTAATCCTCACTTAGATTTCTTAATTTTGGATTAGAAAAAGGGGGTGTTTTATACATGGGGGCGTCTCATACACGGAAAATATGGTAAGTGTTAAGCATCCCATTATTTCCTGTCTTCCCTGGGTGGGAACCTGTACAGTAGAAAAGCTGCAGGATTCATCACGAGTGGATGAGTTTACCTTTCAGCTGCCCACCCCCCACTTTGGCCTGCAGGGAAGAAGAAATTCTATTTCCTTCTTGTCTGGTTGCAACATCTCTCATCCCACATGGGATATTTCTGCCAAGCCACTATCAAGACAAAACAGCTCACAAGACAAGGGAAAGAGCAAGCTGATAATGTAAATCTTTGCTTACTTCCATCAAGCCGAGAGTAAATGTTGTGTTACTTTCCATGGAAGCAGAAACTGGTCCATATATCAGTGTCTGGATGAAATGTACTTTTCTCCACCTGCAGGTAATTTTAAATTGCAGACCCTGTTCGGACCACAGTGAAAAAGAGAATCAAAGCATTTGTACATGTTTGCATGCTTTTTTTTAAGTGTGGTCCCTCGGTGATGATGGAAATACACCATCATCCTAATTTCTAACATTCATCCAGTGCTCCTTGAATGTTAGAAATAAGGATGCTTGTGTATACATGCAATAGCAATGATATTGTTATGTTTGTAGTTCTTAAAATGTTTTTCGTTGTACTTTTGTATTTAAGATTTTTTTTTTTTTACATAATGGTGTATAAATTTTGCAACTCCCTAGCTTTGTAGCCTGTCTGGGGAGTCTTTGAACAGTCACAGATGAGGTGTAACCCAGGTTCCTCTTTTTTCTTGGCAGTGTCGAGATTTGCTGTTAAATAATGGAATTTGCTGTGAAATGATGGAAAACATGCTAATAATTTAACTTGGGCATGGCTAAAACGGGCGGCCATCAAGAAAGAAATGGAAGGCTTGATGGTTACTGCACAAGAACAAGCCTTCCAAACTCATGTCATGAAAGCTAGAGAATCATTCTCATCATCATCATGCATTCCATGTGTTTTAAGGTGTTTTAAACACTGTATCCTCGAAGGCTTAAAACACTCTTAAGACTGTATTCTTAAGAGTGTTTTAAACACTCGTAAGAAATCATTTTAATCTCGTTGCATTTTATATACTCACAACATTTACTGTGGTTTTAGTCAGATTGTGAGTTGCCTTAACCGGGAGAAAGTTGGTAGAGAAATGAAACTAAACTGATGGAATAATTGAAAGAACTGCAATCTTTCCAAACAGGGAAGAAAAATTGCAGAAAGCCTGAGAAACCATCAAATGAGATTTTGGGGGGAGAGGGCTCGGCCATCGAGAGAGCTACAGCAGGTTTTGGGGGAATCCCAAAAGATCTGGATTAAGCCCCCAGGGTCAAGTTTGGCCCTCTTAAAGCCACTGCGGTTGTATTTCAAACTTTCCTGCTTCATGTGAACTTAGGATGGCTCTTTCCCGGCAGATTTCACCCCCAACCTTCTCTAAATAGCTCAGCTTCTCTCCGGAGTGAGTCAACTGATAACAATTTCCACCCGATGATCCACCTTCCCATCACCTAAGGATTGAGCATGACGGACTCGGTGCCATGAATGCATCTCCTCCCCCCCCAACCCGGTTTTTTCCAAAACACCTCCAGGCTGCTCTTTGGAGTGTATAAAACTCCTGACAGCGAAACCATCCGTCAAAATTCAGCCATACGGAGAGGAAGTGACCCTTGACACCTGCTTCGAATGAGCCTGGATGAGTCTCCAAAAGAGAAAGGCAGCAATCTGAGCACACACGCCGCCACCCCCCCCCCCCAAATCTTGTCTTCCAACCCTCCCCAAAAAAATGTAAAAAAGAGGGGTGGGAAAGCAAAGCCACATTTGGTTGCCATTACTGGTGATTATGATAAGCTCTGTTAAAATATGAAGTGGGGAGAATTTATCTTTATTTCCTGGGACGACACTGATGACGAGGGCCCGCCTTCCATCTTGATGCTCCAACATCTTGATTTTCAATCATGTCTTTAACCAGGTTTCTTCAGGCATTTTGTCTTGGTTTGGCACAAAACTCCGAAACTATCCAGGCGTAGAAGGAAGTGGGGGGGGGGACGTGGACTGCTGTGGCCGTAGAAAACGCATGGGCATCTCTCCAATGTTTGGCCCCAAACAGAGTAGACCCAGGGCAGTGGTTACTTGAATCATGAGCAATGTTTATACAAATCCCATTCCTTCAAAATTATTTCATTCTACTCTCCTTGGGATGGCTATTTCGATTCAGGCTGTGCTGTTTCGTGTTCATCATCATCTTAGAACTGAGGAGCTGGAAGTGATCCTGTGGGATCATCCAGTCCAGCCCCCGTCAAGGAGGCCCAGTGAGGGATTCGAACTCCCAACTCTCTGGCTCCGCAGCAAGAGACCTAAACCATTTTTATTTTTAAAGGAAAAGCTGATTTATAAAAAAAAAACAGAAAACAGTGCAAAATGTCTGCAATTTCTGGCACTAAGGACGGATGGGATGAGCTTGGAAAAGTTACCTTTTATGTTATACAGTGGTGCCCCGCATAGCGACAATAATCTGGAAAAATCGTCACTATACGGATTCGTCGCTATGCGGAACAAAAAAGCCCATAGGAATGCATTAAAACACATTTAATGCATTCCTATGGGCAAAAAACACCGTTAAGCGAAAATCCTCCATACAGCCATCAGTTTCGCTGTCCGGTAAGTGAGGAATGGGCGCGAAAACACAGCGGGTGGCCATTTTATTTACCCGGCGGCCATTTTGGAACCGCTGATCAGCTGTTAGGATAACATCGCTATGCGATAATCAGTAAGCGAAACAGCTTACCGATCATCGCAAAGCAATTTTTCCTATCTAAATCATCGCAATGCGATCGCTTTTGCGGTCGCAAAAACTTAATCGCTATGTGGATTCGTTGTTAAACAGGGCACCCATTAAGCGAGGCACCGCTGTACTACTATTACTATGATTATTATTTTTTGACCCCACATTTCTTCTTTTTAAAAAGGACTCACCATGGCTAAAACAGGCATAGAGCACAATGATAAAAATTATAATTTAGAAATACTGTACACGTGAACATATTGTAATATTAATGAGTTGAAAACATTTTTTTTAATTATGTAATGAAATAACAGTGCCAATATACTTTAAAGCCTGCCTTTTGGACTAAAATTATGAAAATCCACACACACACACACACACACACACACACACACACAACCCAGCAGCATGGCTGTTCTGGTTGGAAGAACCTTTGAGTTGCATTTTTTTAAAAAGTAACTTTTCCAAGCTTCAGATTCCTGAATGAATGGAATCATCACTATTGCTGGTATTCTGAAATCATTCACAAGAAGCCTGCATGTTCCCTAATGTTAAGGAACAACATTAATAATGGACAACACACAGATCACAGTCTGCTTCCCTTTGTCCACTTGGTGACACTGGCCTCATTCTGCCTGGGTCCTTGATGGTATTCGTGTGGTTCCAGTTTTCTGTTATCACCCTATTCCCACAAATGGGAAGATGTGAATGTTGCAGCTCAGACAGAAGGACACCAGTACTATTTGGACACTGGAAGGGAGTGAAGAAAGGACTTTAAAAGTCCTTTGCAATGGGCACACCCATCTTTGGTTCCCTCTTAAAAGGGCAATGCAAAGAGTTGGTACTTCTACATTTCCCATCTTTTACTCTGTCCCCCCCCCTCCCAATTCTTGTTTCCTTCATCTGATAAAGTGTTGTAGCTACATCTACATTGGTTCGGGGATGTCGTGAGAATGGCTGATGGTCGGATTCCAAAAGGTCTCCTGGATGGAGAATTAGTGCGGGGGAAATCGCCCCAGAAGGAGAACACAGCTTATTTTATTTTATTTATTTATTTATTGCATTTATATGCCGCCCATCTAGACATAGTCTACTCTGGGCGGCTAACTCAGGACCTTCAGATTATGAGAGAGATCTGCAAGCAGGATCTGAAGACCTTGGGAATGGACCTCAACAGATGGGAAACCTTGACCTCTAAGCGTTCAGCCTGGAGGCAGGTGGTGCATCACGGCCTCTCCCAATTTGAAGAGACACTTGTCCAGCAGGCTGAGGCAAAGAGGCAGTTACAAAAGCGGCAAAATCAGGGAGCTGGACAGGGGACAGATTGTATCTGTCTTCAGTCTGGAAGGGATTGTCACTCTCGAATCGGCCTCCTCAGCCGCACCAGACACTGTTCCATCTATTCAGAGCACATTACCATAGTCTCTCGAGACTGAAGGATGCCTACACAGCCCCAAGGTTTAATGATTTAATCCATTGCTTTGCAGCTGGCAAGGCAACAGAGCTTCACTTCTAAGGCAGACAGAATGCTTTCCTCTGTCTTCTTCTGTCTTTCTTTCTCTTTCCTCGCTTCTAATCACAACCCATGAATGTCAGATTTAACATGAAGGATCTGTACGGGTGTTGCTCCACTCCATGGGTAGCCAGTAGCTCTTTGCTCTGCCCTGTGGTCACTCTGCAAATACACATACACCCCTCTATTATTTAGTTGTACTTATACACTTGTTCCAAAGCAGCACACGTGGCTAATTAATGTCTATGAATATATAGAGCTGTTTGGAGGGAGGCCACCGTTAGTACCAACATGACTTTGACCCACCTCCGGGAGGCAGTGGAAGACAGGAGGGCCTGGCGTGCTCTGGCCCATGGGGTCACGAAGAGTCGGGCACAACTAAACGACTAAACAACACCATTAGTTCACTCAGCCCACTGTGATGCCCTCTGAGTGACAGCTGCAACTAAGTCCTTCTTGGAAAGATCCTTAATTTCTTTAATTTATTTGCTTGTTTTATTTTATAGGCCATCTTTTTCCCTATAAGAGGACCCAAGGTGGCTCACAATAGTAAAAGAATAGCATTAATAATAATAATAATAATAATTTATTGTCATTGTAAGTATATACACATACAACGAAATTAACAAAAACATTAACTTAAAAAAAACCATTTAAATGATACACTAATTAAAATACAATTGAGTAATAAAAGCAGATAAACTTGAACATTTTCTTTACTACTAATTGTTACCCCCTTTAATGGAATTGAAGTTGTGGATTTTCAAGATGCACCCGAAGCAACTCAAGTTGATTGAGTGAAAGGTTTATCAGAGGAAAGAAAGGCTGTTTTTTTTTGGGGGGGGGAATGAACCAGTTAGTCAAGATTTGATTACTAGAATAACAAGATTGGAAAGGGGTCTCAAAGATCATCTAGTCCAACCTGCTGCTAATGCAGGAAATCCACTGCTCGAGTACAGCTGACAGCTGGACATCTATCAGTAGGTGCTTACAATTCTTTGTAATATTTAGTCAAAATCTCCTCCTAATTTGAGCCCATTGGTTTGGATTAGAGATGGTCGTGAACCAGAAAAACGACAAATCAGATGGTTTGTGGCTACCCACGAAACACCTCATGAACCTTGGAAAAAATGAAGCTCTACGCGGCTCTTTTTCCCCGGTTTGTGCCGGGGGGGGGAGGAGAAGAACCGGATGCCTCCCCCCTTTCTGCCATTCACCCGCCTCCCGGGAGCTGGGCTGTCTGTCTCTGAAGAAAGCGGTGGAGGAGATGGAAGAGGACAAGATGGCGGGACTAGGTAGGGGAAGGAGACGGGGGCACCAGGAAGGGGGGGGCATCCATCTTACTGATGCAAAACAAAGTGCCAAGTGGAATACATGTTTGGCACTTCATTTTGTTTCGGCAAAACGGGATCCACGAATCGAACCACAAAATCGGCCTAGTTCGTGGCTCGTTTCGGTTCGTAAGTTCGTTTTGTGCCCGACTCTAGTTTGGATCCTGCTCTGTGGAGCAGCTTGTGCCAGATTATCAGAGAGCCTTTCCAATATCTGAAGATGGTTATGGCATCATCTCTCCGTCCTTTCTTCCCTGGGCTGTAATCTGTGTTCAAAAGGATACCGTAGGTGGAATCTTCAAGTAACCGATCTGTTCTGCTGAGTGGGGCAGAAATCGTATCAATCTCTCCTCTGCTAGGTCCAGTTGAAAACTTACGCGTGTGGAGTCATGGAAGAGACTGACCTCTTTTTTGGCTGCTTAAGAGTTTTGGGAGGTAATGAACTTTTCCACGATGAGGACAAATCTATCCAGCGTGGAAGAGAGGCGAGAGGTCAAGAAATGTATTAGGGCTTCTACTCTCATTCCTGTGTTTTAGAAAACAGGCCAATTCTCCAAATACGTCCCCTGAAACCGGAGATATTTCACCAAGGCTGATATTACCTCATGGTTTGGGACGGGTGGTTGTGGGCGGGGGGGGGGGGGGCGAGAGCCAAGAAGTCAATACAACAAGGGGATCACAGCAGCAGCAGAAGATTTTTCTCAGAAATTTCTCATTAAAGTGAAAAACTAGAACATTTTAATGTTATTATACAGGACAGGCATTCCGCTGTAAATCAGTAAGCAAAATGTTTTATCACACCTCATTATTATGCTAGATATGAAGTTCCCATATTGAGTAAGATCACCAGCAACAATACTATCTACTCTGACTGTGTGTGCTGTTCCATCCATCCATCCATCCATCCATCCATCCATCCATCCATCCATCCATCCATCCATCCATCCATCCATCCATCCATCCATCCATCCATCCATCCATCCATCCATCCATCCATCCATCTCTCTCTCTCTCTCTCTCTCTCTCTCTCTCTCTCTCTCTCTCTCTCTATCTATCTATCTATCTATCTATCTATCTATCTATCTATCTATCTATCTATCTATCTATCGGGCAAGAAGATCAATAGAACTTCTGTATGGGATTGTCTGTCTAGGAAGCCTATTTCAATCCTGGGAATATACATTTAATTTGTGCCCCATCAAATCTGACTCGTGCCCAAAGTCCAAGCTGGTTTGTAAACCTCCCACTGAGGCTACAACTACATTGACAGGTATTTCGAGATTTGCTCCACAGTCTGTGCAAGTAAATTCAAAGTATTTTTCAATGATCACATGACGTGATGGCCAATGCGAAAACCCCTGGCCATTTTGCTTCCCATGCAGAGTTTTTTTTCCCCTCCTGCCGCTGGGGGCTTCTGCTTTTTTAAAGCCAGAATGATTGGAACGTTGTGTTCCCTGGGCAATTGTGCGTTTCATTCTACAAAAGGATGGGGGCTTGACTCTGGGTGGTGTTATGGTGATGTATTAAGTGGGGGGCATGACGGCAAGACAGTGGGAACACCCACCATGTACAATCTTTCTCTCAAGTCACCTGGAAGAATTTTTAAAAGAAACTACCAAGTTTGGCGCCAAATCACCCTGCTGTTGTTTAGTCGTTTAGTCATGTCTGACTCTTCGTGACCCCATGGACCAGAGCACGCCAGGCCCTCCTGTCTTCCACTGCCTCCTGGAGTTGTGTCAAATTCATGTTGGTCGCTTCGATGACCCTGTCCAACCATCTCGTCCTCTGTTGTCCCCTTCTCCTCTTACCTTCACACTTTCCCAACATCAGGGTCTTTTCCAGGGAGTCTCCTCTTCTCATGAGATGGCCAGAGTATTGGAGCCTCAGCTTCAGGATCTGTCCTTCCAGTGATTTCCTTCAGAATGGATAGGTTTGTTCTCCTTGCAGTCCAGGGGACTCTCAAGAGCCTCCTCCAGCACCACAATTCAAAAGCATCAATTCTTTTGCGGTCAGCCTTCTTTATGGTCTAGCTCTCATTTCCATACATCACTACTGGAAAAACCATAGCTTTGACTATGCGGACCTTTGTCGGCAAGGTGAGGTCTCTGCTTTTTAAGATGCTGTCGAGGTTTGTCATCGCTTTCCTCCCAAGAAGCAGGTATTTTTTAATTTTGTGGTTGCTGTCACCGTCTGCAGTGATCATGGAGTTCAAGAAAGTAAAATCTGTCACTGCCTCCATATCTTCCTCTTCTATTTGCCAGGCGGTGATGGGGCCAGTGGCCATGATCTTAGTTTTTTTGATGTTGAGCTTCAGACAGTCTTTTGCACTCTCCTTTTTCACCCTCATTAAGAGGTTCTTTAATTCCTCCTCACTTTCTGCCATCAGAGTGGTATCATCTGCACATCGAAGGTTGTTGATATTTCTTCCGGCAATCAGATCACCCTGATAACTGCGTTATTACAGTATGTTAGTTTAGCACTAGATCACCTCTGCACAGCCAGGACATACAGTAGATGTGTGGGAGACTAGTGCCAAGCACCCTCATGAATGCTGAGAAATGTAGATTATAGCGAATGCTATTTTCTACATTTCCCAGCATTAACATGATCTTTGTCTCCTTCTACTAGCCAGTTCCGGTAACTTCAGCTTTAGAAATATATATTTCTAGAATTTTTCTTTTAATCATTTTAGTATTTTCAGACCATGAATCAGCGGATACCTGATCCCATGGATACAGAGATCCTACTGGCCCCCCTCCATGGGATCAGTATCAGCTGATTCACTTATCTGCTGTGTGAAAATACTGAATTAAAAAGCCCAGAAATATATTTCCAGGGTATATTTACCAAAACTGTCCACTAGAGGGAGGAACCATGAAATGTATCACTTTTTTGATACGTCTGTGTTTTTCAGCATCCTTGGAGTGGAACTTGGGACCGTATCAAAGCAAAAGAGGCTGTAGGCTCTGGGTGCATATCAAATCACATCAGATTAAGGGTCTTCGTGTGATGGTCTCAACTGAATACAGCCATAAAAGAGGCTGTGAGCCAAGCCAGAATAGAGAGAAAGAAAGAAAAAAGTTGACTTGATTTGTGCCCTGCCAGATTCAATTTATGCTCTCCGTACTGATTGATTTGCACATTTGCTTCCCTCTGCTCCGTTCTGCAGTGGTATCTGCCCGTGACAGGTCCATCTGGATCTCACACAAATCGGTCTCAGCAGGCTGGATCCGGCACAGCCCCAAGGCTCAAGAATGCAAGCGTCGCGCAGTTTAGATCAGCTCAACAAAATCGAAATTGAAACTGCCATCTAATAGAGAGAGAAAAGCATGCTAGGGTCCCCGAGCTCCACCCAACAGGAGGCTATCCCACAACCAGGAAATTCCTTTTTCTCATCTCTACATCGTGCAGCGCTCTCAGCAACAAGACAACAAAAGTGGGACACACCCCGACCAGTTTTATGGATTGGACAGGTCTATATAGGGAGAAGCCAATTTGTGGGGTGGGGTGGGGTGGGGGGTTGAACTGTGTCCCCAACATTCTGGACTAGATTACAATAGAGCTGAGAAAGGATATCTTTGACTAGAAGACCCAGAATCCCCTGTGCTGGATTGTGGATGCTGGAAGTGGCAATCTAACAAAGCAACTCTACCATGCTCAAGACTGGAAACAAACTGGCAACTTACAGTTCTTTTGACCTCATGTTGGTGGAATATACCCTCAATTAGCAATGTCAGGATTTGAACTTGTAACCTCACAGGGTCAAACAATGGATTAAAGGTAATGTGCATGACCTGGGATTAATCCATTCCCCCCCCCCACACACACACACAAGGCAATTTCTCTAGAGACCCAATCCTTGGGTAATCAGACTTGCAAATGGAGCCTGTGTTTACCTTCCAATGACCAATCACAAAACAAAGCCTGCTGACAGGCAAGATGCAGAGGTTAGAGATGGCACTCTGCTTCTAATGATGTGCGAACATCATTGTCTAGCATGGTCATGGAAACAGCATCACATGACACAGATTCACCAGCTTCCTCTCAATAAAGGTTCATATTAATGGATTTCTTCAGTTCAATACCTTTTATGTTTCTCACATGTCTTTCTCTCACTTACAGTCATACCGCGATATAGGTTTTGTAGCCATTCATATACATAAACAGCTTATGCTTGTCATTATTATGAAAGCATACCGTATATAAATGTGCTTTGTATATGCATTTTCTATGAGAAATAAAATCTCTATCTATCTCTGCCTATAGGAATGAAAACAGTTTAACATGCGAGGGTTACATGGTCATAAGGATACAGATGGTTTGGCTAAAAGATAAAATATCACAAGAACACAGATGGTTTGGATCTGACTACATGTTGCTTTATTTTTGAAGAACGAGGATGATGTGGTGCAATCAGTTTAAAATATTTTGAGAACAGACTTGGCAGGGCACAATTAAAAAATAAGAATAATAGAAGTACTGCATAAATCTACATTAGTGGCTTCACAGGAGAAGCCTGACATAGCGCAAGACTGAGTATGTTTTGTGAAGATACAGAATGCTCACATTGTTAAGTGTTAGGGCTGGTTTGGAGCAAAGCGAGAAATGGGCTGGCACAACGGGGTTTGGGAAAGTTCATTTATCCTGGGAGCCCAACGTCGATAATTCCCACGTTAGCCACTGACTGCCGAACACTGCAAGGCCGGCTGCTTTTCGACATTTCTCATCAAAAGCTGCTGGCCTACGTTGTTTACACCCATGTCAGGTGGAGGATTCTGGGGACACAAGTCCAAAAATGTAACATTTCCAATCTCTGATCTGTAGTCAAGATATTCAGCATGAGGAGGTAGACCAGAGTCTAATACATAATAGAACCGGGTGGGGTCCTGGTGGCTTCCTTGTGTTGGTGACACCTGCAAACTCAACCAATTCCATATCGCCTTTTGGCTGACTCTCCTGGTGATGTCTAAACAAAAAGGAAGCTCGCAGCTGACTCAAGTGGCAAGATGCTATGGGGGACGAGAGAATAAAGTGTCCGGTTGCCAGAATCCGAGGTTCAAGATCTCTGCTATGCTGCTTATGAACTGATTTATTGAAGTTTATGCGTTCTATGCCATCAAGTCGGAACTGACTTTGTTGTTGTTTAGTCGTTTAGTCATGTCCGACTCTTCGTGACCCCAATGATCCAGAGCATGCCAGGCCCTCCTGTCTTCCACTGCCTCCCGGAGTTGGGTCAAAGTCATGTTGAGTCAAAGTCGGTGACTCTCTCCAGCCATTTCGTCCTCTGTCATCCCCTTCTCCTCTTCACACTTTCCCAACATCGGGGTCTTTTCCAGGGAGTCTTCTCTTCTCATGAGATGGCCAAAATATTGGAGCCTCAGCTTCAGGATCTGTCTTTCTATTAACAGGGGTGAAAAGATTTCACCCTATTTCCCCCACTCTGGCTGCCTTACACGGGCTACCTATCCGCTTCTGCATCTGTTTCAAGGTGCTAACCATTACATACAAAGCCCTTAACAGTTTAGGACCTCGATACCTAGCAGAGCGCCTTCTTCTGCCCAGTTCTACCCGTATCACCCGGTCCAGTCAGGCTGGGTGGTTGAGGGGTCCAATGCCAAGAGATGCCAGGTGGGGAAAAAACCTTCTCGGCAGTGGCCCAGATCCTCCTGGCTCCCTTGCTGAAAGCCTTCAAGGCCAACCTGAAGACATGGCTGTACAGAAGACTTTCCCTACAGCCGTCACCTTGCCTGTCTCCCCTTTTCTTTTCTTTTTCTTTTCTCTCCTCCTTCTTCCTCTTCTTCCCCCCCCCTTTCTTTTTTCCTTTCCCATCTTGGATTCATCTGGATTTTATCTTAGTTTAGTTTTTTATATTCTGTGTAAACTGCCCAGAGTAGACCTGGTCTAGATGGGCGGTATATAAATCTAATAAATAAAATAAAATAAATATATTACCCTTTAATGGATCCACAGAGCCTTGCGGGTTCACGCTTGTAAGAAAAACAGGGAAACGGGGGGGGGGGAGAGACACCATCTTTATGGCTACTTACGGGGTGACAAAGAGCTGGAAAAGGTTTTCTTGTGTAACCTAGATAGTTTCTTTTTCTACCAAGAGCAGAAATCAGAAATGGAGTTGTGACTTTCCTGCTCTTTTGGAAAATCAAGAAGGCTTCTGCAGAAACAGTTTTCTGTGGGTGGAATGCTATGACTGTTTTTTTAAAATAATAATAATAATAAAGGAGTAATGTGTTCGTCAATATCTAGGTCTCAACCAAACTGTTGAGTGGGACATTTTGCAGAGTTTTGCAAATCCTTGCTTTCTGGAAAAGAGCAGAGTACTCCGATTTCCTTAATTTTGTTTTCTTCTCACGGAGCTGGAGGTGGGCCCAACGTGGCAAGGGGTGGGCCAAAATGGGGACAAGGAAGAGGGATCAAGTGTCCGTCACGGCTGCGAGGTTGAGGTTGTTGTCGTCGAAAAGATGCTGGAATTGAGGCTGTCCTACTTTCGGCACCTCATGAGAAGGCACGTTTCGCTGGAAAAGAGAATTATGCGAGGAAAAGTTGGAGGCCGCAGGAAAAGAGGAAAGGGGCTGACTTACCAAAGGAAGCCACAGGGTTAAGTTTGCAGGAGCTGAGCCGGGCTGTTGAGGACAAGAGGTTACCTTTAGGAGAGCACTCGCTCATAGGATCGTTCTACATCAGAGGAGGCTTTATAGCACATAGAAAGGGTCACACATTTGGGTTAAACCTTCTGCTTGCAAGCTGATGTGAAAATGAGATGTCTCCCACTTGTGTCTGGAAAAAGATATGCATATTCTAGAAAGCAAATAGGTAACATCCACCCTTAAATGTAGCTGATAGTTACTGTTTCCAAAAGGAATTGCAGAATCATGCAGTTGGAAGGGGCCTCAAAGGTCATCAAGTCCCACCCCTCTGATCAAGGCAGGGATCCCAATCCAAGCAGATCTGAAAGAGGGTGGTCCTGTTTTCTCTTGAAAGCCTCCAACGTTGCAGCGCTCACCACCTCCTGAAGTCATGGGTTCCACTGTCGTACTGCTCTAACCGTTAAGAAGTTTTTCCCTATCTTTCAGCCTAACTCTGGCTTCCTGTGGTTGAGCCCATTTTGCATATCCTGCATTCTGGGATGATCGAGAGCTGATCCTGCCCCCTCCAGTACATATGACCACCTTTCAAGTCCCTGAAAGCAACTCTCCGATCTCCCCTCAGTCTTCTTTTCTCAAGGCTAAGCATCCTTATTTATTTATTTGTATGTTCGTTTGTTGTACAGGTCACCTTTCTCTTGATCAGGGGACCCAAAATGGCTCGCAGTATTAAAAGAACAGCATTAAAAACATATTAAGTTGAGGTTGCTCTCTCTCTCTCTCTCTCTCTCTCTCTCTCTCTCTCTGTGTGTGTGTGTGTGTGTGTGTGTGTGTGTGTGTGTGTGTGTGTGTGTGTGTGTGAAAATTCTTGGCAAGAAAAACATCGGGGTGGAAACTGTACAGAGATCAGAGCCGATCAGCCAAACGAAACAGCTGCAAGATATACACCCATGATTGCATGCACCCACACACTAAAATGCAAAGAGCTGAAATAATTTGTTGCCCTTAGTTTTGCACAACTAATCCTGAAGAAAATTCAACTGAAGGTGTGATCAGAAGGGCTGCAAAGGTGCACACCTGATCGCACCAGAAAGGGCTGCGTTCATCGGAGTGATCTCCCTTACCGTGACCCTTCTTTCTGCTCGGAAAGTGTTCCAATCTGCCCCCCCCCAAAACTAGGAGTCGCAACTCGAATCCGAGTCATTGGAAAATAAACCTGAGTCGAGTCGCCATAACAGCGAGTCCCACAACTCACTTCCCCGTCCATGCAATTTCTGATAACGGTGGAGAAGATCACCTTCGATCACTCCACAATCAGGGCATGTGATCACACCTTTAGGACTTATCGGCTCATGACATTAGGAGCGGGCTGGAGCGGACTAGCTAGGGTTGCTGGGGGGGGTGTCTGGCGTGCCATTTGTAGCCATCCTTGCATCCAAATGGCACAGACACACACACACACACACACACACACACACACACACACACACACACACACACGAGCAACGCGATTTGGCCGACATCATTCTGCTGGCAATTTGCCGACATAGTGAAGCAGCGTAAGAAAAGAGGCCCGTCATGAAGTGGGCAGATCAGTCACTTCCTCCGCTCCGTGGAGGACCTGAGGAAGTGAAAGTTGTTTTTTTTTAAGGGAGTATCAAGACAGTAAATATGTTCAGTGCATAGTGTATCAACACCCTGGGACACAATGTACCTTTTCCTTTTGCCTACAGATCCTGCTGGCTTGGGGACAATTAGAGGAGGTCACCCCCAAATGAGAAACGTTTTCCATCTCTGTTGCTTCATGATTCCCCCCCCCCCCCATAACCACTTTGAACATTTATTTCAGTCCAGGTGTGATCAGATAGAAATAAAGGCCACGTTATAGAGGGTTGTGGTTTTTTTTGGCACGCTCCGGTGGTTCAAACTTTTTGTCCTGTTGAGCAGACCACATACGGGAAATGGCAAACCAGCTCCACCATGCTCTTTACTCAATTTGGACCTTTCCGGTTTTGTGGCTGGACTGCTCGTTTTCTGTAGCTGGGATGGAGCCACAGAAGAGTTGGTTTAAAGGAGGTCGCACTCAGCAAAGCAAACCTTTCCGGTGCCATCCAGCATGGCTCACGTTCCCTGTCTGATCACATCCTTAGTGATCCCTTGCTACAGCTTGCAGCTGTTATTTCACATCAGTAAATATGTTATGGGCAGAATTCCTTTTCTCATGAACTAGAAATTACAGTCTCTATAACGCACCCTGAGATGTTCAGTAGGAATAGAAAAAAAAAGGTTTTTCCTTCCTTACAGTTGAACAGATCAAACAGCAAACTGACAAACAGGACTGTTTTCAGCAACAGACCTCAGCAGAATCAAGATAAGGAAAAAGAGCTCAGCCGAGAGGCGGGGCTCTCTTTCAATTCAAAAGCAAGGAAGGAACAATTGGTTAGTTCCAGCTAGATTGACAGCCCAGAAAGGTCCGTCTGAGCCAAACCAACATTATAAGCAGCATGCGAGGTTGTAAAAACCCCAACAGCCTTAGGCATAGTTACCTAGCAGTAATGCCCATTGGATTCAATCGTGGTTTCTTTTGAATGCAAAGGTTCAATGCATAAAACACTCTGGGATTTTTGCCTTTTCATCAGAATGCAACGATTCAATTCGACTTTGCAATAAAAGCCATCTTGCCAAGGAGTATCCATGTTCCCATGTGAGGGAGGAAGCCTGTAAAACGGAAGTATCCTGCCTGTATTAGATTGTTTTCCTCCTCTTTCACTTCCTCTCTGGAAGGCTGTCTCTACCAAAAACTTGAAACCCTCGTTATCACCACACTCAATGGTGCTCTCGCATATGATGTCCCCATCATTCCCTGTTCTACTGCACTGAACAGGGACAACAGAACAAGCCTGAAAGTTGGTGCTCTTATTTTATTTATCATTTATTTATTTAATTTATATGCCACCCACTCTACCCAGAGGTCTCTGGGCGGCTTACAACAATTAAAATTCAATACAATAAGAAATAAAATGATTAAAATACAATTAAAATACAATTAAAATTGCCATCAGGACCCACAGTTGATGTTATTTCAATTAAAAGCCTTCTGGAACAGGAAGGTTTTCACCTTGCATGTGTTTGCACGCTCTTCCCCGTTTTGCTTGCTCCATTGGCGTGAATGGGCACTTTGTGATTTGATAGACTGATGGACCGCCTGTTGCAAATGGGGAAGCCAGTTCCACCACTCAGATCTTGTACCTCACATCCAGGCAATATCTGTGTGTTATGGTGTGCCTGGAATAACCGGACTGTTCTTTTTTCTTCCTCCCTCTGTCTCTAAGGCAGGGATGGAGGATCTGAAGTTCTCCAGACACAGCTGTACAACACCCAACAACGTCTCCAATATTGGCTATGCCATCTGGGGGATTCTGAGACTTGTATTCCATAGAATAATGGAGTTGGAAGGGGCCACAGAGTCCAACCCCCCCTGCTCAAGGCAGGAATCCAAATCAAAACAGACCTTACAGAGGACTGCCCAATTTTCTCTTGAATGCCTCCAGCATTAGAATGCTCACTACCTCCTGAAGTCTCGGGTGCCATTGTCATACTGCTTTAACAGTTAAGAGGTTTTTCCTGATATTGAGTCTAAATGCGGCTTTCTATGGTTGAGCCCATGATTACGTGTCCTGCATTCTGGGATGGTCAGGAACAGATCCTGCTCCTCCTCTGTAGGACAGTATTTGAAAAGTGTGATCCTATATTCCTTCTGGAAGGACAGATCCTAAAGCTGAGGCTCCAATACTTTGGCCATCTCATGAGAAGAGAGGACTCCCTGGGAAAGACTCTGATGTTGGGAAAGTGTGAAGGCAAGAGGAGAAGGGGACGACAGAGGATGAGATGGGTGGACAGGGTCACCGAAGCAACCAACATGAATCTGACCCAACTCCGGGAGGCGGTGGAAGACAGGAGGGCCTGGCATGCTCTGGTCCATGGGGTCACAAAGAGTCAGACACGACTTAAGGACTAAACAAACGAACGAACGATATCCCTTCTGTCTTCTTTTCTCAAGGCTAAACATGCCCAGTTCTTTCAGTCTTTCCTCCTAGGCTTGGGTTCCAGCCCGGATCCTCCTTGTTGCCTTGCTCTGAACTTGCTCCAGTTAGTTGACATCCTTCTTAAAGGGTTTTGTCCAAAAGAAGTAATTTTTTTTTTCCAGGTTAGGGTGAAGAGGCGTCTGCAACCTAACTGCAATGCATGAACCTCGACAATATAGCTGTTGTCGATGCCAGCGGTTGAGCTGGTGTAACAGAGAGACTCCCGGGTCATTCTCCATATGGAGTACCTTCCCATACGAATAAGAATCACATCTGGGAAATGGGAAAGGCGTGTGGGAGTTCCTATAATTTTTAACATACATCTCTCCCCTCCACCGTTTCCCCCCCTTTTTTCAAATTCTGAAGTTCTTCTCTCTCTGTTTCTCTCTCTGTCTGTCTCTCCATTTCTCCCCTCTAGTTTGAGTTTACATTATCTCCAAAATACTTGCCTTTGGCTTTTTGGTGTTGTTGTTTTTTTAAAGGGAACGTTAACGCTTCGTCTTGTAAGAAAAAGTACTCTTGTCAAGCACTGCGGTGTAGTTTACAATTGCTGTAATATTAAACAGATCTTCCCCTAATAATAATAATAATAAATTACATGTGTTCCGTGCAAGGCCATTTAGTTCAAATTCACACACTGTCATCGTTTTTTTTATTTTTTATTTTGGAAAGGAAGCAAGAAAGAGCTGAAACTGTAACGGCTGTACCTGGTAAGAAATTAACTGCAGTCAATTAAGTCTAGAAGGCCCTCCAGGGTCCGGGCAAAAAAAGTGATAAGTGTACTCTCAGGAGTCTTTTATGCAACAGAAGGCGGGACACCTGAGCTGAGTGGTTCATTATGATAAAAGACCATAATATATTTCCCAACATGAAAACAAATCATTTTCTTAAAATTTATGGGACTACTTATTAGTGGTGTTACAAGTAGCCAAAGCACAACTCAACGGCTGTAGCCGGAATACAGGGTCGTATCTATTCTGTTTTGCCTAATGTTTTGAAGAGTTCCCGTTTCCTTAACGACACTGACCGTCTTGCCACGAACATTTTAAACAAAGCAAGACTTACTGTACGTTTGGCTTCGGCGGTTTCTTTACTTTCAAGTCCAGGCTCAACTGTTCGGATGCTGAACCTAAATGAACAGGCTTGGTTTAATTTAGTTTTTTTTCCCCAAGGAGAAACATCTGCTCGCTTTTGAGAAGGATCCCTGGTTGGCTAGACTTACCAACTAGGAATGCTACGGGAAAGGTTGCTTTCCTCACTTGAGTAGTCTTGCTTCATTTTTAGTGGTACCAGCTGAATTTGTTTGGCTACCCAGTCTTGGCATGCTCTTGAATTTCCTGGGGGTGTGCACATCCCTTTAAGGGTGCTGGAAAGTGGTGTAAAACCATTCAATTTGAATGGTGGTGCTGGAGGAGACTCTTGAGAGTCCCCTGGACTGCAAGGAGAACAAACCTATCTCTCACCACAAAGAATTCGGTTCGCAGTCTGGGGGTCCATCTTGACCAGGGCATACCATGGAGACCCAGGTAGCGTCCGTGGTTCAGTCCACCCACTTACATCTTCGGCGGATCGCCCAGCTGCGTCCCTATCTAGACGCCGGGGCACCCCCATGCTGGTCCATGCACTCGTAGTCTCAAGAATAGACTACTGTAATGCTCTCTATGTGGGGCTTCCTTTGAGACTGATGCAGAAGCTTCGGATGGTCCAGAACATGGCGACCAGGCTATCTGTTGTTGTTTAGTCATTAAGTCGTGTCCAACTCTTCGTGATCCCATGGACCAGAGCACACCAGACCCTCCTGTCTTCCACTGCCTCCCAGAGTTCTGTCAAATTCATTCTGGTAGCTTTGATGACATTGTCCAACCGTCTCGTCCTCTGTCGTCCCCTTCTCCTCTTGCCTTCACACTTTCCCAACATCAAGGTCTTTTCCAAGGAGTCTTCTCTTCTCATGAGATGACCAAAGTACTGGAGCCTATGCTTCAGGATCTGTCCTTCTAGTGAGCACTCAGGGTTCATTTACTTTAGAATGGAAAGGTTTGTTCTCCTTGCAGTCCAGGGGACTCTCAAGAGCCTCCTCCAGCACCACAATTCAAAGGCATCAATTCTTTGGCGGTCAACCTTCTTTATGGTCTAGCTCTCATTTCCATACATCACTACAGGAAAACCCGTAGCTTTGACTATGCGGACCTTTGTCGGCAAGTTGATTTCTTTTAATTTCGTGGCTGCTGTCTCCATCTGCAGTGATCATGGAGCCCAAGAAAGTAAAATCTGTCACTGCCTCCATATCTTCCCCTTCTATTTCCCAGGAGGTGAGGGGACCAATGGCCGTGATCTTAGTTTTTTTGAGGTTGAGCTTCAGACCGTTTTTTGCACTCTCCCCTTTCCCCCTCCTTACAATGTTCCTTAATTCCTCCTCACTTTCTGCCATCAGAGTGGTATCATCTGCATATCAGAGGTTGTTGATATTTCTTCCAGCAATCTTGATTCCGATTTGGGATTCATCCAGTCCAGCCTTCCGCATGATGTATTCTGCATATAAGTTGAATAAGCAGGGGGACAATATACAGCCTTGTCGTACTCCTTTCCCAATTTTGAACCACTCAGTTGTTCCATATCCAGTTCTAACTGTTGCTTCCTGTCCCACATATAGGTTTCTCATTAGATAGATAAGGTGGTGAGGCCCTTTACAATAGCTGAGGCCCCTTTAATCCTGCTGAAAATATTCAAACACTTAATTAAAGCAGAGGAAAAAACTTCTTAGTAATGGCCGTTTGTGGCTCAGATCATTTTCCAATGTTCTCTCCCATCAAATACTTCCTTGCCCGAATACACTGTAGAAGGGATGAGCTTTTATTTTTTGAGGAGACCCGTCTCGGATCCATCCTCTCTCTTGTTACATCGGAAGGTGTGCCGTCTTTGGTACAAATATTTGACATGTGTTTTCCATTCCGGGCTAAATGGCACCATTCCAGGGAGTTTTCAGGTCATCGCCTGGCGTTTTCCCTGAGTAGGTGCTGGCTGCCGGGGGGGGGGGGGAGGCGGGAGGGGGAGAGAGAGATGGGGGTTTAACATCCCGAAGAAGAAGCAGCAGGAAAAAGTTTGATAAAACTCTCAAGACAAGAGGGCGGACACTTTACAAACACCACTTGGCAAGAAAGTCTGATCTTAGCACAACACATTGTAAGACATCTTCCAGCGAGACCACATTAGATCAGGAAGAGGAACACACAAACCTTAGAGGACCAACCTTTGGCTAAATGGGATATTTTTGCCATTAATCAAGACAGAGGGCAACAGTTTGGTGCCGAACTTATAACTATTGAAAAGAGTAAACATTCTGCTAACTGGTTATCAAAACGAAAGGAGTTTTTTTGCTGTTGCTTGGAGGGCATTGAGGGATGGGGCAGGAGGAAAGACTCATAGAAGAGTTACAGAACCCATAGTTGGGGGCAGACATGCCTGGATGGGGGCTCCTGGACCCCCCTGTGCTGATTATTTTAGCCCAGTGAGTGGGGAATCCTAAAAGAAAGAGCTGTGCTCTTTCTTTTTGGTTGAAACCGCCAGGGAGGCAAGGAGTTGCTCATCTTCGAGTAACAGAAATGCAATCTCTCATGCTCTTGATTCTGCTGAGATTTTTACAACCTCGCATGCTGCCTTTAGTAGGTGTGGCTGGGAGGGACCTTACTGGGCTAAGGTGACTGTCAATCAGTCCAGCACTAACCAATCGTCCCTTCCCTCCTCTGACTTCAAAGAGATCCCCCTCCTTTCTGCTCTTTGCTCTTACCCTCTGTTTCATCTGTTCCAGTCAGTCTGTCTGTTTGCTGTTGATCCTTTCGCAACGGTAAGGAACTAAACATTTCTGGTGCTAGTGAGGCCACTGTGTCCAATTCAGGTCACCACAACACAAAAAAAGACACTGAGGCCTTAGAAGGGGGTGCAGAGAAGAGCGACCAAGATGATAAGGGGACTGGAGGCTAAATCCTATGAAGAACAATTCAAAGAGCTTAACGAAGAGAAGACGGAGGGGAGACATGACAGCCGTCTTCCAAGATCTGAAGGGTTGTCCCAGGGAAGAGGGCATCGATTGATTCTCCATGGCGCTTGAGGGTAAGACAACAACCGACAGATGGAAACTCGTCAGAGCGAGATCCAACCTGGAAATAAGGAGGAATTTCCTGACGGTGAGAAGCATCAAGCAGTGGAACAGCTTGCCTTCCGAGGGGATGGGTGCCCCATCGCTGGAGGTTTTCAAAAAAAGATTGGACAGCCACCTGTCCTGGGTGGTATGAGGTTCGGGATGGTATGAGGCCTCCTGCCCTGGGCAGGGGGTTGGACTAGATGAACTCCAAGGTCCCTTCCAACCCTACGATGATTCTAGGATTTTTAAATTCCTTTTCATACAAACTCGGCATGCGTTATCGAGACCATAAGTGCCAGTTAAGGAGAAAAGAATGGGCCACCTCGTGATTATTCTCTTCTGTGTCTCTGTGTACCTCTACTGCAAAGCAAAAAAGAATCTGACCAGAAATATAAAACTCTGCAACAGATTCAGTCTTGGATCTCACGCTGTTGAGATATGTTCTTTGAAGTGGCATTAATGTGTTGTTTTTGTGTTCTTAGATTCCCTGTATGGCCAGAATAATGAAAATAGAGACAATAGCAGCCTGTTTTCCAAATGTTGGAAATATTGAGGCTTTGGGCGGGATGGCACGGGGGCGCGTTTCCCAAACTTTCTCAACTTACGGCTCTCTTGACTTGCTGGCCACTGGCTATGGCTTCGCCACTATGATATTTTGGATGGCGGGGAAGAAGGGGGGGGGACGCATGGCCAGTCTGATAGTGCCATGGTGCCCAGTTTGGGAATCACTGGGGCTATGGGGGGAAATTGTCTGCATTTTGGACCACTTGTGAAGCTACCCCGCACAATCTGTTTCCCAGAAATCACATGAGATGTGGAGAATATCGCTCCAGCTTGAAGCCAATCTGTGTCCAAGCTGGTCCATTTTGGTCTAGGATTAGGGCTATTATGATTGGGTACTGGTTCAAATGATTCCCCAACATACAGAAAATGCACTTTAAGGGATTTTGCTCCCATTAAAGTGACCCCCTCTGGTGTCATCAGATGTGCAGCTTTCCTGCAGGCCCTGGAAGAGTGAATCCATGTAGCAATCTTATATATTTGCATTTAAATTTTATTGTAGGACTTTACAGACCCTTGGAGCTGATTCCTTTATGCTGCGGATTTATCTTGGCCGATACATATATCTGGGACATGTGAATTCCTCCTTGCTGGTGCAAAGAATTGTGTTTGCAATGCTCAGTATTTGTGTGTTTGTGTGTGTGTGTGTGTGTGTGTGTGTGTGTGTGTGTCTGTGTGTGTGTCTGTGTCTGTGTCTGTGTCTGTGTCTGTGTCTGTGTGTTTGCAATGCTCATTATATGTATCTCTCTCTCTCTCTCTCTGTGTGTGTGTGTGTGTGTGTGTGTGTGTGTGTGTGTGTGTGTGTGTGTGTGTGTGTGTGAGAGAGAGAGAGAGAGAGAGAGAGAGTATATACAGCTCCATACAACCAGAGAATGTTACAAGTCCATCAGAATCTGTAGGAAGAATTGCTCATTTTTTTTAAAAAAAAAATCTGTGTGAATTAACACACCATATTCTTAACAAGTTATTTCTCCATTTTGGCAAGGAAGGGGGACTCGCTCCTTCTACGCATGACTGTTTGCCCATAGCTGACGTCATCATCCTATCGCCAGCATCTCCATGTGGAACTAATCTGGAAAGGCAAAGCATTCCTCAGGAACATCACTCATCACATCAGTTTATTAAACAAGAAATCTGGGGACCGTTAGGGTGTACACAGGCCATGGGAGTCTGGGACTTGGGCGAGACCGGAATGAGTGCGAAACTTCATTTTCGTTGAGCGAGGTGATGTGGGGGCCAGGAGGAGGCGCCCTGAAGATAGTTTGCAAAATGAGAGTTTGTTTTTTTGAAAAAGGTGAGTTTGAAAGAGGCTCCAGGGAGGCCCGCGAAGGACTTTTTATTGCAAAGAACAACACATGACGGGGCATATGCACAGCACATGGCTAAGCCACCTTGAATGCTACTCTTTGTTTGGATTTTCTAAAGGAACTGTCTGATGGAGAGGCATTATGTGCAAAATATTCGGGCGAGTTGCAATAGGAATGTTTCAAAAATGTAACAAAACTTGAAAAAAAATTTAAAAATTAAAATGCTCGCACTCCTCCACCTAACATAGCCCATGCTGCCCGGGGATTGTGGGAGCTATAGTCTTGAGAAAAGTAAGATGTCCAGACTCTAAAATATATGCAGTGATGAATCTATGCATGTACCTTAAGAGGCGTCTTCCAAAGGCCTTCCCTAAGGCAGTTTGCCTTCTTAGCACGCAGTGCCGTCGTGAATCTGTACTTACAGTTATTTGAAATTGCAGATTTGTGCACGCTGCTTTCTTTACTGCACATATGCTGTACTTGGCAATCCAACTGAGCAGATCAACAGCAAACAAACAACTGCCACCGACCCAGGAAAGACCACTCATCAGAGAGGTGGAGTTCCCTTTGAATTCAAAGGCTGGAAGGAACAATTGTTTAGTGCTGGATAAGTGAACAGCCCCCCTAAGCCCAGAAAAAGTGTTGCTCCCCCCTCGGTCACACAAACTACTGACAACATGAAAGGTTGCAAAATAATTCTCGAACAGTTTCAGCTGTCACTGTGATAACCAAAGCCTACGTTGTTCCACAAGACTGCGCTGTAACAAGGCTTGCATCTCTTCCGACCACTATGGATGACTTCCGGTGTGGCGTTAACTGGCATTTTTACTCCAGTGGAAACAAAGACGGCTAGGCGGCTTCCCCATTTTCCTGTCCTGTCTGCAGCGTTGCTCCACGAGGCCTCGACCCTAAGAGGGTCCCCGTGCAGGCTTTCGCCAGCAAAGATAGACAAAAGAGACCACTTGCTTTCTGCTAGATCAGTCTCGCTCCCAGCTTGCCTTCAATGGGAGCAATGGCAGCTCATCTGATTTTGCCAGAGTTTCTGCATCTTCCCTTTTCCCCCTCCTTTTTTTTTTTTTTTTTTGGGCCATCTATGGCTGAAGATGTATTCTCAAAGGCTTTCACAGCCAGGATCTGATGGTTGTTGTGGGTTTTTTTGGGCTGTTTGGCCGTGTTCTAAAAGTTTTTCTTCCTAACGTTTCACCAGTCTCTATGGCCAGCATCTTCAAAGGACAGGAGTCAGAACTCTGTCTGTACTCTGGTGCAGTTTGTTTGGATAGCTGATTATTTATAGCTGTGGGATCAGCTTTTGTCCTTTTCAGGAGATGGGTGATTGTGGTGATCAGCGTGTTTTTTTGTTGTGGGTGTATTGTTGTGATAAGAGGGAGAGATGATCTGTCACTGTGATTGATGGGTGTTGTTAGCTGGTCTTTTGTGTGCAGTGATCACCAGTCCTTGTAGCTGGATAGAGTTTGTTGACTTTTTGCAGGCTGCATTTTTCAATTATCCCACACACCACACCAGAACACAGACAGAGTTCTGACTCCTGTCCTCTGAAGATGCCGGCCACAGAGACTGGCGAAATGTTAAGAAGAACAACCTTCAGAACAAAGAGCCCGAAAAACCCACAACTATGGCTGAAGAGTTTGCCTCATGGCTAAGTTTTTTTGATTCAGTACAGATATTACTAAATCCAGAAATGTTGCTCTTACTCATGGATCATGTGGCTACTTTGGGTTTATTCCCAGGAAGACTAAAGCATCAGAATTAGAAGTGTTCCTCTTTTGGGAATCTGTGATGATGATGATGATGATGATGATGATGATGATGATGATGATGATGATGATGATGATGATGATGATGATGATGATGATGATGAGCTATCAATTCCAAGTTTCCCAGAGTTTTGAGACATGGCTTCCCAGTTCTTCCTTGTAGTGACCCTCTGAGAGTAGACCATGCCGCTTGCCCCCTCTGGCTGATTTCGCTTGGCTCCTTTTCCGACAGGCACACTGGGGATTCACATGCCTGGCCCCTGATTCTGCAATCCGGGGCTCCAACCCACTGAAGCACTGCAAGTTCAGATGGTCAGGTGCAGCGGCCACGGTACCAGAGGGCTTTCGTGCCATGACCCGGCGGGCCGGCTGCTCCCGGGCTTCCCTGGCTGTCTCTCTTGGAGGCGATCCAGGCTGCTCACTGCTGCTCAGAGGGGACCCCTGGTGAACTCCAAATCAACCCCTGGGGTAGTTTTCATGAGGCTTGGCTGCACAGGTAGGTGGCTGGAGGTCCTCCGATTGTCCCTTTCTGGACCACCAAATCTCAAATTCCTGTTGCAGAGTTTTGAATTTTGGTTAAATCCCTCTAAGCTGTGTAGCAGAAGGGTTGGGATTCACAGAGCAGAATTAGCTTCAAGTTCTCCAGAGTGGTCCACCCCCTTTTTCTCATCAACTGGCATTTACAATCTCTAGAGACATTATTAGTAGAAAGAGTAAAAGGTTTCATTGCTTACAATTATATTAAAAAGACCAAAGACCAAACACGGCTGCTTTGAGGAACAGGCCTCCACAGACTCTAGAGAAAGAAAGGGTGGAACAGAGAGGCGGAGCTCTCTTTGAATCAGAGGCAGAGAAGGAATGATTGGCCAGTGCCAGATTGACGCGCTCATCCCACCCAGCCAAGCCTACTAAAGGCAGCATACGAGGTTGCCAAGAAAAATCCCCAGCAGGCCTACTGATAATGCTGACTGGAAGATTCTGGGAGCGGAAGTGCGAGAAAGCTATCTTTCTGAGCTCTGTTATGGATCAGCCGACCGTAGACATCACAAGAGTGGTCTTGTCTTGCATCAGAGAATGGATTTCAGCCCGAGGAAGACTAAAATCCAAGAGATTCCCAGGGGCGAGCAGGGGAGGTATGCCTCCAACTTTTTAACGCTTCCTTTCATGTATCTGCTCCCTTTTGGTCCACCTAAAAAGGCATCTCCAACCTCTCCAGAACAAATGGCTCTTAAGAGCGTCTCCTCTTGTGAAATGCAGACAAGCCAAATCCCTTCTGTAATCTCCATTTCAGCGGCAGGTTTTTTGATACGCGTCTTGGACAGAGAATCAGCCCTAACATGCTTTTTTCTGGATGCTGGGAGAGAGTTGGTTTACACCTGCAACTGTCCACCTGCTTCTTAATTTTAGAAATAATTTGTCACCAGACTTTCCTTAAAATCCCCAACTTTCTTCCATGCCAAAGGAGATTCTGGAAAGCCTCCTGGTGATCATGTCCTCTCTCCTCCCCCGTGGCCTCCTGAACTATTTTCACCGTCGTCATCATCATCTTAGCAGAGCTGGAAGGGACCCTCTGGATCACGGAATCCAGCCTCGGTGAAGGAGGTCCAGTGGAGGGGGGAATCAAACTCCCAACCTCTGGCTCCACAGCCAGAGGCATCAACCATAGAGCCATCTAGCATTTCTCTACCCGGCAATGTGCAGGCAAAGTAAAGGCACATTAACCATGCAAAGTACAGGAACCTTCATCAGCTAGATTGGACTCAAATTTGCCACAACGCAGATGGAAGCCTCCAGCTGCTTCTCGCAGGTATGATCCCTACATATCTCCTCCAAGCCTTCTCTGTTCCAGCAGCATATGATCGAATCACAGAATCCTGGAATCGTGGAGTTGAAACTGCGTCCATGAAGCCAGGGAGTCCAACCCACTGCTCAAGGCAGGAATCCAAATCAAAGCAGATCCGACGGAGGGTGGCCCAATTTCCTCTCGAGCACCTCCAGCGTTGGAGCCCTCACCACCTCTCGAGATCATGGGTTCCCTTGTCATGCTGCTCTAACAGTTAAGAAGTTTTTCCTGATACTCAGCCTAAATCTGGCTTCCTTTATCTTGAGTCCATTGTTGAGTCTCCTGCACTCTGGGATGACTGAGAACAGATGTTGCCCCTCCTTTGTATGACAGCCTTTCAAATATTTGAAAAGTGCTCTCCTATCACCCCTCCATCTGCTTTTCACGAGGCTAAGCCTGCCCAGTCCTTGCAGTTGTTCCTCAGAGAGCTTGGTTTCCAGCCCCCTGATCCTCCTCGCTGCCCTCCTCTGAACCTTGTTCCGGTTTGGTGGCGTCCCTTTTAAAGTGTGGTGTCCAAACTGGACACAGAAGTACTCTGGACGAGGCCTAACCGATGCTGGATGGATGGAGACTCATACTTCACCCCATCACATTCCGTGTGCCGACCTCTGACTTCACTGTGTGTCATGGAACCCGTGACCCACGCTTCGTGTCCCCGTCGCTTCTGAGTCACGACCAAGGAGACAGAGAGACAGCGGTCAACGTTTTGCTGCCTGAGGCAATGTCGGAAACAGTTTCGCATCCACTTGAAGGGACAAAAGACTCAAAGTCAACCCAATTATTTTGGCTTCGGAGACAATAATCTATCAAGCACCTCTCCTGAGGATTGAGAGTAAGAATACAGCAGTGTGTGTGATTACAGTGGTGCCTCGCTTAATGACATTAATTTGTTCCCACGAAATCGCTGTACAGCGAAAACATCGTAAAGCGAAATAAAAAAGCCCGCTGAAATGCATTGAAAACCGTTCAATGTGTTCCAATGGGCTGAAAACTCACCGTCCAGCAAAGATCCTCCATGGGGCGGCCATTTTCTGTGCCTGTAGAGCGAGGAATCCATCCAAAAACACAGCGGGGATCCATATTGAGCACCCGGCGACCATTTTGAAAACCCAACGATCAGCTGTTTTGATCATCGTAATGCGAAGAATCGGTTCCCGAAGCAGGGAACCGATCTTCGCAAAGTGAAAAAACCCCATTTAAAACATCGTTTTGTGATTGCAAAAACATCGTCGTGAAGCGGATTAGTTGTTATATGGGGTAATCGTTAAGCAGAGCATGACTGTATTCTTGTTTCTGCTGCTGTTCTACTTACTATTACAACAGTTATTCTTGTTGACATGTATATACAACCTTTTCGAAGAGCACAAACTGTTGTACATGATTCCTCACCCACAGTCCTCCAAAGGACCCTATGAGGGTAAAGCTGATTCACGCAAAGCCCCTCTGTGAGCTTCTTAGTTCACCAGGGTAGATAACTCGGATCTCTCCCCTCCCAGCCCAACACTGTAACACATGAGAGCACACCCGGGCTGTCTGAAACCTTCATCCTCATCCTCAAACTGGGAAAAGTTACTTTTTCAGACCACTGCTCCTAGAATCTGACATCCAGTGTGACCATTTCTCCATCTTCGATTTGCAGCTGAGACACTCAAAGGTTCGCAAAGGGTGGTGTAGCAGGGAGAATGGAAATTCATGTGTGTGGTTTTGATTTTCTGGCTTCTCTCCCTTCT
The DNA here is from genome assembly GCF_051106095.1 of Pogona vitticeps. Lineage (NCBI taxonomy): Eukaryota > Metazoa > Chordata > Lepidosauria > Squamata > Agamidae > Pogona > Pogona vitticeps. The sequence goes on from NC_135785.1 coordinate 261,490,991, forward strand.
TTCCAAAAAACAAACTGGATTTCCCATCTTAGGAAGTGTCTAGATAAGGAGTTTGTCATGTTTCTCACAATTGGTTTCAATATGTATTTTATCAACCGCATGACATTGGCACTAATTTTGTGTAGACCCAATCTTTCAACACAAGTAAGCGGTGTGCTTGTTCGGCCAGCATTTCCAGTGTTTTGGTAGTGCTTCCAGTCCCATTACTTTGTCCTAGTTTTGGCTTGTGCAATTTGCCTGTCTTCTGCTCACACTGGCAGGACCACAACGACAATGCCATTTGTAAACTGCTTTTTAAAGAATATGGTTCCCTTCTAGTCTAGTGCTATGACTTCAGTGCTCAACTGATATAGCGCTAATTCAATTGCTTACCATACCTTGTCAGCACAGTGCTATTTCACTTGCAAAATGTGTTTTTTTTTTAAAGAGAAGGGGTTTAAATAGCAGCAAAATAGTTGGGTTAGAGGGTGGTGATAATAGCAGAAAAGGGTGTTGGGGAAGTGGGGCTGTGCAATGTATGGGCACTTGAAACACACCTCCTAAAGATAAGTAAACATTTATGTGTGCATGGCCACAGCGATGTAATGCTAGGGAAGTTAGCATGGAAGTTAGCATGGATCCAGGACAAATGTCTGTGTGGTCATGCCCTCATACAACCCACAGAACGAGCCAGCGACAGGAAAATAAAGATATCCAGAATCCAGGCTTCTATTTACACTGTCGATTTTTCCTCTGGATTTAGGTTTTGCCTTGTGGTCTGCTGTGTTCTTTGATTCCCCTAAACCTACAACCCTCAAATAGAGGACAGCGTAAATATTTCCAGGGGTAAATTCCCACGGAAGCAGTTCTCTCCGACGTTAATCCCTCATTCCTCTTCTGCAGACCAACCTCTTTTGTAAGAGGCCCATCGTGATGAGGAGAGAGATGCCACACGCCAGCTCCGGCCCAGCTGAGAAATGAAACAGCCCTTGACGTCCCTGAAGGGCCCGGTCCTCTCAACGGAACGCTGAGTCTTGCAGGCCAGAACTCCTTTTTTAAAAAAAGAGTGAATGAATTTCCAAACAGCTGATCTGTTTTTCGAGATTCGTTCTCTGTCTGATATCCCATCAAGAGGAAGAGAAGAGGTCCCCCAAAATTTTTCCAGGTGGGGAACAGTCATGAAGTGATTCATTAGCACCAATATGTGCTCCTAATGCACACCACAACATACAGTGTGTCTGTCTATGTGCATTCAAGTAGTAAATATACTTAGCATTCCAGGAGGAAGTTGAGATGTCAAGCACCCTCTTGGCATAAGAACCTAAGAAGAGCCAGCTGGATCCGCCAAGGGCCCTCTCGTCCAGCTCCTTGTCCCTCATCGTTGCCCCACCAGATGCCTCTGGGAGCCCACGAGACCCTGATACCCCTTCTCCTGCATTTGGAAGTACATTCCTTTTAAGCCTGGAGATGATACATTTCCCATCATGGCTTGTCACATGCGATGGGATTTTTCCTCCAGGAATCTGTCTTTTCAAGGCAACTAGGCCAGGTGCCATCCCCACATCCTGTGGCAAGGGGTTCCGCAGGCTAACCACACGCAGGTGAAAGAAATCTTTTCTTTGGTCTGTTCACACTCTCCCAACACTCTGTTGGAGTGGGATGTCCCCTGGTTCTGGTTTTCTGTGAGAGGAAAAAGAGCTTCCTTCTATCCACTTCCCCCTACCCACCCAATAGTAGACACTCACAGAGGTATGGAAAAAACCCCAAACCCCTTCATTCTGTACTGGTACTCTCGACATGTTCAGGAGTATCCAAGCCAAACAAGGATAAAGCTTGCAAAGCTCCTTCTATCCAATGGAGCCAAGACTGACCAAATAAAAAAAAAAAACACAGGACTTTTTTCGTAAGGAAGGATAATGGGGTCAGGCGTTGGGATGCCACGCCCTTCAGATTCTCACCATCCCTCTAAGCGTAGCTGCAAGCCTGCTGGATAGCTCAGTGGTTTAGGTCTCTGGTTGTGGAGCCAGAGGCTGGGAGTTGGATTCCCCCCCCACCCCCCGCCATGGTGCCTCCCTAAGAAGGGCCTGACTTGATGATTCCTAGTGTCCCTTCCAGCTCTGCAGGTCTAAGATTCTAAGGTTCTAAGATTCTAAAGAAGCAGGTGAAGGAATGGATCTTCCAAGGTATATTGTGTTGTGTCATGTTGTTTAGTCCTTTAGTTGTGTCTGGCTCTTGGTGACCTCATGGACCAGAGCACGCCAGGCCCTCCTGTCTTCCACTGCCTCCCGGAGTTGGGTCAGATTCATGTTGGTCCCTTTGGTGACCCTGTCCAACCATCTCATCCTCCGTCATCCCCTTCTCCTCTTGCCGTCACACTTTCCCAACATCAGGGTCTTTTCCAGGGAGTCTTGTCTTCTCATGAGATGACCAAAGAATTGGAGCCTCAGCTTCAGGATCTGTCCTTCCAGTGAGCACTCAGGGTTGATTTCCTTCAGAACGGATAGGTTTGTTCTCCTTGCCATCCAGGGGACTCAAGAGTCTCCTCCATAAGAGGACTCATAAATGTAGTTTATTAAATATAGTTTATTATTTATTATTACGTCTCATAAATGTAGTTTATTATGGAATAGTTTGGTCTTAAATTGGCAATGAAGACCTGTTAGCCTTACCAAGGACCTGCTTCTTGTCAGGATGAAAAGGCTAGGTCCAGCTGTTGAGTCTTCTCCACGGCACCAAGCAAAGGAATTGATGGATGTCTCTTGAACTGATTGTCTTCCTTGGTGGACCTGTTCTAAATTGTTCTGTCTTTTTCTTATGCCACCTCAGGCACGGAGGGTTGTTTTTCTAAACTGCAGTTCCCAGACTAGCGGTATCGTCAGGGTGATTCTCGGACTTGTCGTCCAAAAACTCTGGACGTTTGCCCTCTCTAGTTGGTTGATGCGAAGAAACTGGGCCTGATGCTGGGTACGGCTGCTCTATGGATCTAAGTGTCTGTGAGAAACAGAGAGAGAAAGTGGGCATGTATAGACAGGACAAGACAGGAGTCAGTTTGAGAGAGAGAGAGAGAGAGAGAGAGAGAGAGGAAGTTGGCAATCAGCCCTTGTTGGCAGCTTGTTCAGGCAGCTTCTGCTGTAGCTATTCAGGATTGTATAGTTCTTTGGATGTTGTGCTTCGGGTGTGTTTTTCCCATTTTGTTTTGTTGGGTTTTTTTAAAAAAATAAGTACAAAGGGTAACCACAACAACTGTTCTTTTAAAAATTGTTGGCTTGTGGTTTTCTTTGCAATATAATCCTGAACACATCCCGGAACGGGCCTTTGAAGCTCCTGGTGAAACATGTTCCCTCTTGGCAAAGGGTCTTCTTGTCCAACCCACTGCCAATCTGCTTCAGATCTCTTTCGAATTGGCTGTTCGAAAGAGATCTGAAGCACAAGACTGATGTTCGGAAACTAGTAGAAGCATGGCTGCTCGTGTGACAGCTTCCTTACCCACTCCGTTTGGATGTTCATCCCTGGTGCAGATCTCCAGTGGTGACAAGACCTTCCTGACAACCTTGGGCTAAACTTAACCACACTTAAATGCATGGCTTTACACCACACTAGCCTTCCACAACTGCACAACCTAAGAGGTGTGTTCATCTACAACATTCTACCATCATTTACCACTCATTTGGTGGTGATGGGATTTGTAGTCTGAGACATCAGCAATGAGTTGGGTTAGGCTGGGTTGAGTTGACTTGAAGTTGATTTGGGGGAGGCTGGTTTGGTCCATACAACCTCTTAAGAGATTTACGTGCACCGGGGCAACCCAATGCTGGCATTAGAACGGACCACCTCTGTCCTTGTCTAAGCTCACACCTAAGGATGTTTTCTTTGGAATAAAGCTGCCGTTCTTCCTCAGGTGCCCTTGTCCAAAATCAAGTTGAGGCAGTGATGGTACAATCCATGAATCCAATGCAAATCACTGCAGTAATGTTCTGTCCACCCAAGACCTTACTGGAATGGGGAAAACCTGGAGGAACCTTGACTCACTACGACAAGGTCCACTTCTTAACCGATCTTCACCTTCTCTCTTGCACTCCTTGGACTGAATCCACCTCCCATCTTGAAAAAGACTGGTTTCAGCTGGTCTACCGTTTTGGACAGGGAGCGAAAGGGCCTCCGTTTTTATGACCTCCTTTCCCAAGATGCTAGCGGAAGCAGATTCTAACTTACTGTATCAACAGCGGGCATCCAAGCCAAATATACACAGCGTGAACAAGGGAACAACGCTGTGTAGATGGAAAGCTGCTCTCCCACTCAGGAGTTTGACCGGTGAAGTACATTACCACCAAACCAGAATATTGCTTTGCTTTGGAATGGAATGTGCTGAGCATCACAGGAACCAGGGTGGCGGCACGGTTGAAGGAGAAAAGAAATCAACAAGATTCTGTGCCTTAACCGTTCTTTAGAATAAAAGTCCTCCATGCTCACCAGGCATCCACGTTAATTCTTTCTAGCTCAGAAAATCAGAAAACCCTTTAAGGAAACTCATTAAGTTGTTGGTAAGACCAAAACGGGGAGTGGAACATGAAGTATTTCTCATGAAGAGCAGTTACACTCCACCGTTAAGATAGTACATTGATACTGTTTTAGTTATCATGGCATCCTCTCACAGAATTATGGGATTTCTAGATTAGTTTAGCAAGATTACAATTTTTACATTGGGGAAGCAAAAAATAATGACTACAGAAGAGTGTTAGTGCTAGCAAAGAAGAAATCAAAATAGCTAAAGATTTTCTATACCTTGGATCATTCCTGAGTCCAACCGGTGACTGCAGCCAAGACCTCAGAAGAAGTCAAAGACTCAGAAGGGCATCTGTGAAGGAGCTAGAAAAGATTCTGAAGTGCTCATTGTAAGAAATATGGGCTCTACATATTAATAATGCTAGTAGGCATCCTTCAGTCTTGAGAGACAACGGTAACGTGCTCTGAATAGAGGTCTTGGAACAGCGTCTAGTGTGGCCGAGGAGGCCAATTGGAGAGTGACCATCCCTTCCACACTGAAGACAAATACAATCTGTCCCCTGTCCAGCTCCCTGGTTTTGCTGCTTTCAGGACTGCCTCTTTGCCTCTGCCTGCTGGACAAGGGTCTCTTCAAATTGGGAGAGGCCGTGATGCACCGCCTGCCTCCAGCTGAACGCTCAGATGTGGCTTAAAGCAGTGGTCCCCAACCTTGGGCCTCTAGATGTTCTTGGACTTCAACTCCCAGAAATCCTGGCCAGCATAGGTAGTGGTGAAGGCTTATGGGAGTTGTAGTCCAAGAACATCTGGAGGCCCAAGGTTGGGGATCATTGGCTTAAAGGACCAGAGTTTTCAGAGCAGGATCTGGACCAGCCTGTGTCTCTGAAGACAGCGTGATGCAGTTTTAAGAAACAGAGGTGGGACTGCTAGATCAATATATATTTTCTTTCTTTGCAAGGGGAGTATTAAAGTAGGAACTATAATGTTGCAGAAGTGGAAATATAGCAGGCAAGCACTTGTAGGAACTTTGTTTGTTTGTTTGTTTGCTTATTCATTTTTTATTTATTTTTACACCACCTTTCTCCTTTAAAAGGACCCCAGGCAGCTTATATCATTAAAAGACAAATATTTAAAAGCCCCACTCACTATCTGATAATAAAATAATATCCTTAAAAAACTTGGACCCAAGCCATATAGGGCTTCATAGGTTCGAACCAGCATTTTGAAGCTGACTGCAGCATTTTGGACTCCCTGAATTTTCCAAGCACTTTCCAAAATGCAAGAGACCTGAAACCATAGATTTAAAAAATACAGAGCAACACAGAGCCTGACAACAAGATTCTACTCATTTTTTCTCTGTCAGTCAGTATCACATTTATAAGAATACTTGGTATTCATGCCAGCAGGGTATAGTGGGCCAGTTTTGAGCTTTTAACTATTAAACAGAAATAATTATTCCCATAACTCACATTTAGGTGAAAATACTTACCGTATTTTTCCATGTATAAGACACTACTTTTTCCTAAAACCATTACACTACAAATTGAGGGGCGTCTTTTACACAGACGTAAGCTGAGATAGTTGAGGAGAGAACAAAACGGCACATACCTTGCCTCTATAAACAGGCCTCCTCCAATCATGAGCCTTATGGAACTGACATCAGTTCCTGAACAAACCCATTGGAACACACCTTGTTGGAGGTGGAGCTTGTAGGCTCAGATGCAACAGGGACTCGTAATGTCCGAGTGTTCTGAGCCCAGGGGCTGAATCCTCAAAGCTAAGTTTTCTTAATTTGGGGGCTAGAAAAGGAGGGACATCTTATAAATGGGAAATTTTGGTAAATTATTTCAGGAAATCTATGCAGGGACAGTGCAGGAGGAAGAGCCCTAAACATAGTTACAGAACCTCCTAATTTTGGCTTCTACACAGAAGGGTACACAGGGAGCTATCGGGGAGGAGAAGAACTCATGGACTACCTCTCTGTATCAAAGCAGAACTACCACAATGTTCTCAAAAGCCTGGGAAATTTTTATGTGCCTCTGTGTACCTTTTTCTGCCTGTTCGGTTGGCCTACAAAGATACGACACAATACAGAATTGACTTTTCAGAAGAATGGGAAAACGAAGCTGGGAAATAACCAAGTGGCCACATGGAAAACTCTAGAGGAGAGAAGGTGCCCATCGTTCCCTGCTATTAGTGCCTTGATGTTTGCACTCCAAACAACGCAAGGGTCAGGAGCAGGAGCAGAAAGGACGTTTAGGCATTACAGCACCACGGAGAGTTCCTGATGAGCAACTTGACCCCAGTAGGTCCTAAGACAGCAGTTCCCAACCTTGGGTCCCCAGATGTTCTTGGACTAAAAAACTCCCAGAAGCCTTCACCACCAGCTGAGCTGGCCAGGATTGCCCAGAGTTGTCGTCCAAGAACATCTGGGGACCACTGTTCTGAGAGGAGACTGGAGCCCTGTCTGCTTCGGTTGGAGGTTCCTCCTCATATCCCTCCCATTTCCACAACGTGACCATTCTTAAAGAGTCAGGCCTGCAACCTGCAGCTTAGCGGCACCTCCATCATGGGATTCACCTGGTTTCTCATCAGGATGGAACCCCTCCCTTGCCTTACCTTTGCAGATGAAGAGGAACTGCAAAATTATTCTTCCAAGCCCATAAGAGGGCAAGGTAATCCCCCCCATCCCCACTTTCTGGAGGGGAGAAAACAAAACCAAAAGGAGGTTTTGCACCAGGTCAGTGAAATAGGACAAAATCCTTCTTTACCACAAATAATGCTCTCATGCAAGTAATGCAGCTTGTATAGACAGGCAAGGGTTGATGCTTTGCCTCAAAGACTTAACCAAGTGATTCCCAACCTTGGTTAATCCAGGTATTCTTGGACTACAATTCCCAGAAGCCTTCACCACAAGCTTTGCTGGCTGGGATTTCTGGGAGTTGCAGTCCAAGAACCCCTAGGTTGCCCAAGGTTGGGAACCACTGGATTAGAAGCATGGGATAGGGTATTTGAGTCTCTTTCAAAAATCAGTGTTTGTTCTCTGTTATGAGAGCTGGGACTTCGTATGAGTTTTTTAGCTGGAGACCCTCAGAAAAAAACCTCAGAATTCTTCTCAAATTCCATAAGCAAAAGGTTCAATTTTACTGAGCTCAGAAGGATGGAAGGCTGAGTGAACCTGAGTCGGCTACCTTGGATTGAACCCGGGTCATGAGCAGAGATTTGGCTGCAGTACTGCAGTTTAACCACTCCACCACAACTTGGGAAAGTTTCTCCACAGAATACTCCTTCCTGAATATTCTGCGGAATTCTGGGATTTGAGGTCCTAGCCAATAACTTCTTCTAAGCTTTGCTTCAGACTGACAACCTCATCCCGGGGATGGAAGGATCAACCTATTCCAGCTCTATGAGTCCTAACAAAGATTTCACTCATAAGTTAACTCTTCCTTAGCTTTGAATTCTAGGAGCTGTTGTCAAAAAATAATAATAATAAGTTACTTTCACAAGTTAACTTTCAACTTGGGTGGCTGCGATGCCTCCTTCTGCTCCATCTCTTTCTTATGCCAGACTTTCCATGTCTTCCAAATTTCATTATGCTCTCCTCAATGCCAAACCCCATGGATGACTAAAACCACTCTTCTTTCGGGGGGTTTATGAGATCCTAGATTTTCTTTCCAAAACAAAACAGCTTCACCAGGGATGTCAAATTTCAACTTGTTGTCTTTTTTCAAAAAAAGTGAAACCTTCTTTGGCATAACATTCTGGTGCTCTCCCCTTTCCATGAATCCCACGCGTTTTCTATGGCTAGCAGCCGTCATAGAACAAGGCAGCCAGGAGCTTCAGAATAAAGCCCAGTGTTGGGCTAAAATCTTTCTCATTAAAAAAAAAAACTGAAGAATTCACATTTTTTTTTAAAAAAATTGCATTATTTGAACAAATATCTTTGTTCTCTCCTTTAATTCCATTCAGGTCAGACTTGGCATTAACAACTATGATTTGATGCGGGGAAACTGAGAAGGATGCATGGAAGAATTACTGAGTTCTGATGACATATAGTTTTAAGCTAATTTAAACTAGCTCTTATTACCAGAGATCAGTAATTCCTGCACATTTTACCTGAAAGTAAAGGAAGGGAATAAGGGTTGATCTGAATGGAATCATGAGATTATGAAGTAATTTTTCCATGTTATTTTTCTATAGAAAGTTTTCCAGAAATGTAGTTTGAGAAGTTATAAATGAGAAACAGATTCGCAGCAAACTTTACTCACAATGTTTTCACATGTCCCCACCCCACGCATCAACTCCACCTGGGTGAGAAACTGTTTTTAAAGAAAGAAGTGGCTTGGGAGAGGAGAGGCTTTGCAGAGAGAGGTGAATGCTGGCGCTACAGACACTCACCATTTTTACAAAAGTGCCTGCAGTGGAAAAAGCCCAGTCAAATCTTTCCCTCATGAAAACATTGTAGCCTTCTGAAGTGGGGGGGGGGGATGATTTATACAGCAAGAAAGCTGGACTAATTCAAATCGACCTTGTAGGACATGCAGACAGAAAAAAAAAATACTTTGAATTCCTCTGTTTTATAAGTGGAGCAAATCCCATGGTATTTGACCATGTAGTATCCCAAGACAACACTCTGGACAGATGGAATGAAGCTGATAATTACAATGATTGATTTAAATTCCATAGAATTCTAAGATTGGAAAGAACTTTGGAAGCCTAGGAAAAGTTACTTTTTTGGACTAAAGTTCCATGAATATCTCAGCCAGTAATTTTCTCCTCCTTTCTGATATTCTCTGATATTGGGAGCTATATGCAAGATGGCATCCTGTAACAGGTCCTCTTTTTATGAGCCATGAAGTCACATTTTGAAAGTAACATAATCCATATGACCAAAGTTACTTCAGAAGTGTAACAAATGATGCTATGTTTTTAAATGTTACTTTTAAAGAATATATTCATCGACTTTTCCCTCCCCACAGGGCAGTTCCTGATTTCCTGCCACTCCCTTCTTATTTCAAAGCCCCCCTCCCAAAAAAGAACCAATGGCTCCATCAAACTACAGCTGATCATTGGTCTCTCTCAGAAAGGAAGGAAAACTATTAGAAGTTTCCTATTGGGCAAATATGATGGTAAATGTGGAAATTTGGCTGCTTGTCATGACAGTCCCTATATAGCCACCATACCCATACCCATGTGAATCCAAAACTTGCAGATCAGTCCATATCAGCCCATGAGAAGCAGCTCTTTTGTATGGCCAACAGCTCTTAATGACCCATTCAACACCAAACCTCCCTCAAATGCTTTTCATGGCAGCAGTGTGGCCTTGGGCTGCATTGGGTCTTGAATTTTATCAGACAGATGTTATTTCTCCACTGAATTAGGCCAGGGCAGAAAGCAAGCCTCCGCACCACGTAGCATTCCCAGGAACGAACCTCTTGAACGTCACCCTGTAATTGAACATGATCCCGTTTGTTGTCCAAGAAATATGTTTCGTTTTTCTCTTCATCACCTCTCCCTGCCTTCATCCCCTCAACCCAAGGGACCCTTCCTTCTCCAGTGTGGTTTATTTTCTCCCCTTCCTCTAATTAGAAAGGACTGTGATGCCAGTCGCTCGTTATCTTGGAAAAACATGGGACAGATATATATATATTTTTCCAGACACATGAAACGTCTCAAGACCCTTTCCCACTCGAGGAGCTTAGGCAAAAGAACTCGCCTGTCAACGTCCTTCCCGGGATGCCCGAGGGGGCTCCCACAGAGGCCGACCCCCCCCCCACAGAGGCCGACCCCCTTCAGAGAGCTGGGCAGGGGGCCGTGGCTTTGCATCTGTCTATCTTGTCTTGACCGGCTACCGGTCCATGTCTGCCCCGGGGCTGAACGGAAGGGAGTTTGCGACCCAACCAAACTTTTTTATTTTTAAATACCCCTTGTTCTTCAATGGCTGGCATTTAAAAAAAAGCCTTAAAAATCAAGTCTTCCTCCCTTTCTCGAGCATTGTCCTTGGCCTGAAAGTGGCAGCGTCACAGCAAATGAAGAAATATGGGTCTGTTAAAAAGGGAACATGGATCATTTAAAGGCAAGAGGGAGACAGGCGACAGGAGATATGGGATGAATCACAGCTTCAGCTATATATCAGTCTGTGGGCACCGGGACATATTCAGCTGTTGCTGATTATCCAAGGAGAAGGGGTTCCTGCTGAACGTGTCTCTTTAAATGATTTCTTTTTTAAAAAAAATATCTCCGTGTCTTCTTGGCATATGATAGCAATCTATCAACTTGAATCAAAGGCTGGTGACAGGAAGTCTTTTTTCCAAGAATAAGAGAACTAGAAAGGGTTTGGGAGTCAAACTAGATAAGATTGCAGCTTGATCAAGAGAAGCAGACGAAGATTTTCCTTCCGGAGATGCAGTTCCTTCAAAGCTCCATACTCGAACAAGCTGACTTGCAAAGGAAGCCAGGGACCGATCACACAACAGAGGCAAGCCAATTTCCAACATGTGGGGAAGCTAGCTGGGGATGCTAGGAATTGTAGTAAGAAATAACATTTCCCAGTTCAGGTATTAAAGCAGGTGGCAGGAGTGGTGGGGAAAAGATAGTTCTCTTTTTCACAAAAGCGGATAAGAAATCTGGAGACATCACCAGAATTATACAGTGGACCCTTGACTTACAGAGTTTTTGAGTTACAGACTTCTCTGGCCACAAAATTTAGGTTTGACTTGCAGACTCTACGGGGCGCTCGTTGTGCAAGGCACCACTGTACCCACAAAGGAGTATTCAGCTTTGCAGATACCCCGGACTGTCAGAAAGACAAAGAAGTGGATCCTAGATCAAATCAAGCTTGAAACATCTGTGGAGGCAAAAATGTTGAAACTGAGGCCATTCTATTTTTGGGCACCTCATGAGAAGGCAGGGTTCTCTGGAAAAGACAATCATGGTGGGAAAGGTGAAAAATAGCAGGAAAAGAGGAAGGCAGAATACAAGATGGACAGACTCCCTCAAGGACCCCACAGGCTGGACTGTGCAAGAGCTATGCAGGGCTGCTGGGGACAGAATATTTCATGGACTCGGCTGCACATCACAACAACAGGAGCACTGACGAGAACAATAGATTGTTGGAGGAGGTTGTGGGCTCGCTTTCATGCATCCTCACAATCATCTTAGCATTGCAGAGCTGAAAGGGACCTTAAGGATCACTGGATCCATTAACTTTCCCAGCTCGTGAGCCGGTCCTGTATAAATCATGAAGCAAGCGGGGGGGGGGGGCTTCGGCAGAGCCGGCCACCAGCAGCTGATCAGCATCGAGGACTTGGAAGATCAAAGGTCTCCTTTGCTTTGCTTTGGTTATTCTGAGAAAGGGCAGGAACCAGAGGGGTCCCCTTTGCTTTTGAATCTCAGTGTGGCACCAGAGAAGGTCACAGAGTTAGCCGCCCAGCCCTGCTGGAAATTAGGGGAGCGCATGCTTCCAGAACATGTGCCAGCGGCATGCGACGATGCCCCATGGTGAACCTCTTGATGGGACCTGGCCTGGCGGGAAGCCCGCTTGCATGACCCGGTCACAGGAGAAGGCTGACGTTCATGGCAGATCCCTCGCCCTCCCGAGTCTGGAATGCACCGGTTCAGTTTGCTCGCTTCGTAGCTGGAGGTGGGGAAGGTGACTTGAAACAAGAGACCAAGGAAGGGCCCCATTTTAGACTCTCCCATGGAGATGCCGGCAAAGGCTGGCTTCCACAGTGGGTGGAGAACACGTGGAGGAGCGGGCCGGCTCACCTTGGTCCCACCTGCCCACCTCTCTTTCCCTGCTCCACACGGGCAAAGGAGAAGCACAAGTCACATTCCTGGGAAACCATTCAGCCCAACAAGGTTTTTGGAGGCAGCAGGTCCCTTTTTCAAGAAGGAGTAAGTGACAGCCACTGGAGTCTTATGTCCAACTGTCAGTCTTCAGGATGTCACAGCACACTTCCTGATTTATGCTCAGAGAGACTACCTGTCTGCCTGTCTGTCTCGTAGTGATTTGCTAGATCAGTGGTATATACGTAATTTGAATAATTCATTAAAAATCTATCTATCTATCTATCTATCTATCTATCTATCTATCTATCTATCTATCTATCTATCTATCTATCTATCTATCTATCTATCTATCTATCTATCTATCTATCTATCTATCTATCTGCCTGCCTGCCTGCCTGCCTGCCTGCCTGCCTGCCTGTCTGTCTGTCTGTCTGTCTGTCTGTCTACCTACCTACCTACCTACCTACCTACCTATCTACCTACCTACCTACCTACCTACCTACCTACCTACCTATCTATCTATCTATCTATCTATCTATCTATCTATCTATCTATCTATCTATCTATCTATCTGCCTGCCTGCCTGCCTGCCTGCCTGCCTGCCTGCCTGCCTGCCTGCCTGCCTGCCTGCCTGCCTGTCTGTCTGTCTGTCTGTCTGTCTGTCTGTCTACCTACCTACCTACCTACCTACCTACCTACCTACCTACCTACCTACCTACCTACCTACCTATCTATCTATCTATCTATCTATCTATCTATCTATCTATCTATCTATCTATCTATCTATCTATCTATCTATCTATCTATCTATCTATCTATCTATCTATCTACAATATCGTGTTTCCCCGATAACACCGATAACAACAAAAGAAGTCACAACAGCAGCAATGTATACATTTGGTGCAGGGCAGAAAGGCTAATCAGAGAGCAAAGAAATTGCAAGTAGAGAAAAATGGCTGAACAGATCACAGTGAGGGCAGATTTCACTGATGCTCAGCTGAAATTTGCTACCCAGTTTGAAAGCATCCTATTTATCAGGAAGATCTCTCCCCTCCCCTTTTTGAACACCTGTCCCTAAGCCCCCTGGCTGTGTTATAGTTATTTCCCCCTCCCTGTTCAGGAGGTGCTAGGAAGTGCTTTTCGAAAAACAGATTGAGAGAACCAGTGGGTTTGAAAGAAATGGCTTTAGCTCATGCCCTTCATAAGTGCAAGGACCTTGCAACTCCGAACATGAACGGAAATGGCAAACGTATGGCCGGCCGGCTTTATAACGGGTTCGAGGCAGAACCAAACGGAACCCCTTTGGCTCCCTTTTCATTTGTTCCGAACTGAATGCAGTTGTGGACACCCACCCTGTTGTCCTTGGCAGGCTCCCGTTTGCAATGCTTAGAAATATTGTTTCTCCAAGTGGCCCTGCTCACTGGGGGAATCTGGGATTTGTAGTTAACAGAAAAACTCATGCCACCCTAGCCCTAATTTCTGTACAGCTTAAGTCACTGGCGCTCCTTCATCCTTCATGCTTTTTTTAGGGCTTCCTTGAGTGAACAGGCTTTTCTGGCAGAGAGCACACCTTCAGAGGCCCCTGCCCTTTCTCCGGCTGGAGGGATGGCCAGTCCGGTGGCCTCTGAAGAAAAGCCAAAGGGGCTTGCCCCAGTCAGCATCTTCTCTTTTCTTGATATTTCAGTGCCCAAACCAGGAATGGGGGTCTAAAGCCTTGTGATGTCGCAGGAAGAAGCCCCTTCTGTAAGAACAGGACAGTTGCCAATACGTTTCCAGGCACAATTCAAAGTGTTGATCCTAACCTGTTGTTTAGTCGTTAAGTCGTGTCCGACTCTTCATGACCCCACGGACCAGAGCATGCCAGGCCCTCCTGTCTTCCATTGCCTCCCGGAGTTGGGTCAAATTCATCTTGGTTGCTTCGGTGACCCTGTCCAACCATCTCGTCCTCTGTCATCCTCATCTCTTGCCTTCACACTTTCCCAACATTAAGGTCTTTTCCAGGGAGTCCTCTCTTCTCATGAGATGGCCAAAGTACTGGAGCCTCAGCTTCAGGATCTGTCCTTCCAGGGAGCATTCAGGGTTGATTTCCTTTAGAATTGATAGGTTTGTTCTCCTTGCAGTCCAGGGGATTCTCAAGAGCCTCCTCCAGCACCACAATTCAAAGGCATCAATTCTTCGGCGGTCTGCTTTCTTTATGGTCCACTTCTCACTTCCATAATGGCCTGGGCTCAAGCTGTCTCAAGGACTGTGTCTCCATTTATGAGCCTGCCCAGGTATTAAGGTACTCAGGAGAGACCTTTCTGTCAGTCCCACCACCTTCACAGGTGTGCTTGGTGCAGACACAGGAGAGGGCCTTCTCTGTGGCTGCTCCTTTAGACTGTGGAACTCTCTCCCACTGGAGGCCAGCCAGGCCACATCATGGCCGTCATTCCACAAGCAGTCAAAGACCTTTCTCTTCACACTGGCTGCCTGAGTGTGGTTTTTAAATGGATGGTTGTGCCGTATTGTTTTGACTCTGCTTTTTGTGTTGCTTTTGTTTACTGCCTTTCAGAGGTGTCGCCTGTTTGGCTCCCTACTGTTTTTCCGCTTTAAATGTGGTCTTTTAACAATGCAAGCTGCCTTGGGTCCTTTTTAAAGGAGAAAAGCGGGGTAAAATATTTTAAATGAGTGAAGTAGCTAGTCTGCTCCATGCTGACACACAGAAACATCCAGCTGTGGAAGCTGCTAGGTGATCTGACAATGCGCTGGTTCTACACATGGCCGTGCACGGCCAGCCCCTCGTCAGCTCACTGGGGTCACAGCTTATGAATGCAGAAGACCTGAATAAGATTCGGTGGCCAATATATTTTATTTATCTATTTTACTGAGCAACTCCAATGCATATTGAATAGCAGCTGTGTTTTCCAATAACAGCCAAAGGAGAACCGAAACCAAATATATTCTTTTGGCTCAGTCCGAAAGGTAAGCGAGGACCCAGCTTAAGCTGAAGCCTACATCTCATGTCCCTTTACTCTTTGCAGTTGTTAAAGAAAAGGAGAGTAATTTTAAGACACCTGATTAAACAAGGCTAGTAATTCACAATCCAAACAGTTCCCAGTGCCGTTATTGTGGTCTGTAAAAATCCATGGTCGTTGGCCAAGAGGGTGGAAGGGTCAAATGGGTTGGAATAGTTATTTGCCTTACGAAATGTCCTGGATGTCTTCCAGCATGTCATAATTTGAGCAAAGGAAGCGCTTTTCGGTGCTGCTCTGAAATCTAGAGTTTATGCCCTCAATTAGCTTTAGCAAATTAAAATATAAATGCTCCCCATTCATCTTAGGGCCCTGCCAAGCTTTTTCCAATAAAAGAAATGTGCAGTGGCAGGATATATTTCTTCCCTTGAAATATTTCCTTTATTTTATCTCAAAGTTCTTCTAGAAAGGAGGTGAGCTGTGTTTGGTAGGACATTTTATTTGTTGAGGTATTTTCTTCTAGGCTGACCTTTTTTCTCCCTGACCGCATGGTCTGAGGGGACGGGGTTTTGGCTTTAAATGTAGGCTGGCAGAAGCGCACGCCTAATGGCGTACAAAATTCTCTATTTTTGACTCTAACCTGGTAAACAGGAAAGCCAAATAACATTCCATACACCTGGGGGGGGGAGGAATGTTTTAGGAGTAGGATCAGATTTCCTCTCTTTTTTTAATTCACTGACCAATCAGTCAAGATGGAGAGGGCAGGATCTGTTACACTTGTAACACCTGTGTTCATGTCTGTTTTCTTGCCAATGAGGTGCCTGGGTAGAAATGCTTGTCTAATTGTTAGTTGGTGGCCCTCTTGGAAGACAAGGTCCAGCAGTTGGGGGCCTGTGTTCTAATCTCCGCACTCTTAGGGAGCAGGCCGGGTAGGTGGGGCTCATCAGCCTTGGAAGGCAGCCCATCTAGGAGAAGGAAAACTCAGATTTCAAACCTCCACTGCCTTGCGGCTATATCCACCGATGGAAAAGACTTCAGGACTAACCTTGAGGCAAAATCCGGAGCCAGAGTCCCGGATGCAGTTTGTGTTGTTCTGGTAACTCCTGCGACATTGCTGGAACCAGTTGTATTGGCTCTTGCCTTTCCATTGGACTATTTCAGTGATGCGGAGAGGGGGGATTTGCTGCTTGAGTAACAGCCTATCCTCGATATTATTTTACCCAGGCTTCACTCTCAGTCTAGAAAGATTAAAGAGCTTTCCATCTGATCTAGTCTGGAGATAGACACCTTCTGTTGCAATTCCAAAGGCATGCTTCAGCATGACAGCAAAAAAGATCCCACAAAGGATCGGCACGAGTACACAGACCTGTTTCACTCCGCTTCAGATGTCAAAGGGATCTGATGTTGAGCCATCAAAAACTCTTCATTTCCTCATGAAAGGACCTGATGATGTTAAGGAGTCGAGGTGGACATCCATCTGTCCAGAAAAGACCCTCCCGGCTATTCAAACGGCAGGAATCATGCGAGATTGTAAAAATTCCAAGCTCTTTGTATAAGTGGCCACAGTATTGAGGACATGGGCATTTCGGATCTTCAAAGCGAGTCTAAGAGTAGAAAGTGAAAATGCAACCATTAAGGGTCTGTACTGTGCACTCAAGTGTCACACGAATACACTTTTTGGAGGTGGGCTTAGCCACCGATTCCTGTGGAGCAGAGTTATAGAAGGGAAAGGATGGTAAAAGATCATCCTGAAAAGTCTTTACACCTTTTTCCCCCCTGAACCTTCTGTTATTAGACAAACTATAAAATATTAACTGCTGGTATAAAAGGAATTAAACATACCTTTCTACATTCCATGCAGTTTTATGTGGCTTTCCCTGAAATTGCTGTTATGCTAGCTGAGGAATGCGACTATATTAACTTGCTGCAGTTTTACACCTGCCACGGATCCTATACCAATATATTGAAACTGCTGGTCAGCTCGATGGTTGAGGCCTCTGGCTGCAGAGCCGGAGGGCTGGGAGTTCGATTCCTCCTTGGCAGAGGCTGGCCTTGATGACCCACAAGTTCCCTTGCAGTTCTGAGATGATAATGATGTGCCTGGGTGAGTCGAGGGGAATAGGGTGCTCCTATTTGTGTTATATTGGGCAAAGGGGGATACACCGCTGGGGGCCGGATGTGTCGGGTGAGAGAAAGGCAGAAACTGATGCTTGGAATTCTATTCTCTGTCTTGTTCCTTCTTCCATCCCTCGATAGGATAAGGCTGACCAGTTGCAGGCGTTCTTGGAAGACGCAGATCGTCTGGGTCCATTTCAACAGGAATTTAAGCCATGGCATGGTACTCAGTTTGAATTGTGGTGCTGGAGGAGACTCTTGAGAGTCCCCTGGACTACAAGGAGATCAAACCTATCCACTTTCTGAAGGAAATCAACCCTGGGTGCTCACTGGAAGGACAGATCGTGAAGCTGAGGCTCCAAGACTTGGGCCATCTCTTGAGAAGAGAAGACTCTCTGGAAAAGCCCCCGATGTTGGGAAAGTGTGAAGGCAAGAGGAGAAGGGGACGTCAGAGGACAAGATGGTTGGACAGGGTCACCGAAGCAACCAACATGAATTTGACCCAACTCCGGGAGGCAGTGGAAGGCAGGAGGGCCTGGCATGCTCTGGTCCATGGGGTCCCGAAGAGTTGGACACGACTGAACGACTAAACAACAACAATGGTATTTAAATGGCATTGGTTGTTCTGCAAGATGATCTCCTAAGGGACACAGATGGGGAAGTGTAACCCTGTTGGTCCTTCTGGATCATTCTGTGTCCTTTGATACCGTCAACCACAGCATCCTTCTGGGAAGGCTATTAAGTTTAGGGACCGGGGACTCTGTTCTCCACTGGCTCTGCTCCTTCCTGGATGGCCAGTCCCAGATGAGACTCCCTGGGGATCTCCATTCTGAAGTTCCACAGGGATCCACCCCAAGGCTTTTGAACATCTTCATGAAACTATTGGGAGACGTCCTACAGAGGTCTGGAGTTCGCTGTCACCTGTACATTGATGACACGCAACTCTGTCTTTTGCTTCATCTCAAGTTGAGGCGGTACAGGCCCTTGAGCACTGCCTAGCAGCAATAATAGACTAGAGGAGGACCAATAAACTAGAAATGAATCCAGGTAAGATCGAGATCCTAGTGTTAGGAGGATCATCAGACCAGTTAGAGGGAAATTTACTTTGCCTTGATAGGTTTACACTTACAGTCCTCCTGAAGGATCAGGTCCACAGTTTGGAGATACTCCCGGAGCAGGCACTCTCTACCAAAGCTCAAATATCATCTGTGGCCAGATGTCAACTTTAGTTGATTGCCCAGTTGCTCCCCTACCTAGATAAAAAAAAAGGCAATCTCAAAAATAGACTACTGCAAAAGCTCGCTACGTAGGGCTGCCCTTGAAAGCAGCACGGAAGCTTCAACAGGTCTGAAATGCAGCGACCAAACTGATTTCTGGGACTTGTAAATTTGCTCATATACCAAGTCGGGGATGGTGCTGAATGAACGGGTTAATTAACTCTTTTATTTTAACGGGAATCCCAATATCTCCCCAGTCTGTTAAGGTAAAATAGAAACAGGTCAGGTATAGAAAATGTATTTAAAGTCTCTCTCTCTGTGTGTATGAGGAGTCTGCTGGGAAATGACTTCTGAACATGGTGCAAAATTAGTTTTGCTAGGTTTATAAGGTGTTGAAGACTTTTAATGCTCCATGCTGGGGCACCGCAAGACAGTAAACCGGACTAGAAAAATGTGCGGTTCTGCAGCACACACTCCCTCCTATCCCCACTCCTTCTTTCTTCTTTCAGCGATTTTTTTCTCAAATTTTCTCCCGTCTTTTGCTTAGTCTCTTGGATTTCGTCCCATTCTCTCTGAACCGTCCTGCTGACTTACTTGTGCTTCTCAAAGGAACTGAAAGCTGGAGGCTTTGGAGTATTTCGAACATTTTTTTTAAAAGAAGAAAAGCGGGGGGTGGGGCGGAATGAATGAACAAAAGAGACGATGGGAACGAGAGAAGGAGAAAAGGGAGAAGCAACACCTAGCAGGGAGCCTGCGATGGACTAATGCTGATGGCCAGACTTATGATTAAAGTATTACTCCTGGAATTTTTATGGACTGCAGACATTTTATGGCGACTTCTCACCACCTGCCATGGCTGCTGGACGAGGAAATGCACGGGTAGAAGTCTTGGCCTCAAACCCGGAATCGCCTTGTAAACTTGGGGCAACGTGAAAATTATAGGCATGGTTCGCACACATGGTAGACGGTGAACCAGAGACGAGATGTCCAGATTGAAGGCTTCCAATGACTGTAGCAGATGTCATCGGGGAGTTGACAGCAATGCGGAAAGCCCTCTTTGACCCTCATCGGGCTGTTTTGTGCTTCAACCCGTTCCTCTCTCGAACAACAGGGAGAGGTAGGAAGACATCGTGGCACAGGAAAATGGCAGAACACATCCATATTCTTCTAGGTTCGAGCACAAATCTGATGAAGAGTGAGGACATGGGCATTGCCTGGAGTCCTGTGTCCAGTTCTGGACACTGTCCTTAAAGAAGGATGCTGACTAATTGGAACAAGTTCAGGGGAGAGCGACAAGGATGATCAGGTGGCTGGGAACCAAGCCTTATCAAGAAAGGCTGAAAGAACTGGGCATGTTTAGCCGTGAGAAAAGAAGGCTGAGGGGAGGAAGGAGAGCACTTTTCAAATATTTGAAAGGCTGTCATACAAAAGAGGGGCAACATCTGTTCTCAGTCATCCCAGAGTGCAGGAGACTCAACAATGGACTCAAGATAAAGGAAGCCAGATTTAGGCTGTGTATCAGGAAAAATTTCTTAACTGTTAGAGCAGCACGACAAGGGAACGCATGATCTCGAGAGGTGGTGAGTGCTCCAACGCTGGAGGTGCTCAAGAGGAAATTGGGCCACCCTCCGTCGGATCTGCTTTGATTTGGATTCCTGCCTTGAGCAGCGGATTGGACTCCCTGGCTTCATGGACCCAGTTTCAACTCCACAATTCTCAGATTCTGTGATTCTATGATATGCTGCTGAAACAGACAAGGCTTGGAGGAGATATGTAGGGATCATACCTGCGAGAAGCCGCTGGAGGCTTCCATCTGCATTGCGGAAAATCTGCAGTCTGTGGTATGATTTGGAAAGGAAGCTCACGTGGGGTGGGGTTAAAAATAAGTGAAGAAAAAACAGCTTCAAAGCAGAAGCAGGCACACCTGAAAACTTGAGGGTGCCACAGAGAAGGGGGCTACATTCAGGGACGTGCTCATCAAGTCAAGCTACGATGCCTTCCCCTGTCAGGATCAGGAATCAACCTCACATCAAGGAAGGTGTGTTGTCCTCTTTAAGTAAGGAACACAACGTTCAGGTGCAGAAAGGGCAGAAAAATGAAGTCTTAGCCAAATAGTGAAAAGGCTCTATATGGGGCGGGCGTGTGTAGGATGATTTCATGGAGGAGGACACTCTCTGTGGCTACCAGACAATGTTTCTCTAAGTGCCCTATGCTGTGCGACACAAGCAGAAATGGGGCATGGTGCTCATCTCTTGCTGAGGGGTTTCCTAGGGCCCCCTCCCCATGTCCCACACTCTGCTGGACACGGATGCTACTTTTTCAAAGGCCTTTGGTCTCATCCAGCTTGACCATTCTTATATCAGGGATACTGGCAAATCTTTGGGTTGTTGTTGTTTAGTCATTTAGTTGTGTCCAACTCTTCTTGACCCATGGACCAGAGCACGCCAGGCCCTCCTGTCTTCCGCTGCCTCCCAGCGTTGGGTCAGATTCATGTTGGTCATTTCGGTGACACTGTCCAACCATCTCATCCTCGGTCGTCCCCTTCTCCTCTTGCCCTCACACTTTCCTAACATCAAGGTCTTTTCCAGGGAGTCTTCTCTTCTCATCAGATGGCCAAAGTACTGGAGCCTCAGCTTCAGGATCTGTCCTTCCAGTGAGCACTCAGGGTTGATTTCCTTCAGAACAGATAGGTTTGTTCTCCTTGCCATCCAGGGGACTCTCAAGAGTCTCCTCCAGCACCACAATTCAAAAACATCAATTCTTCAGCGGTCAGCCTTCTTTATGGTCCAGCTCTCACTTCCATACATCATTACTGGAAAAAACCATAGCTTTGACTATTTGGACCTTTGTCAGCAAGGTGATGTCTCTGCTTTTTAAGATGCTGTCTAGGTTGGTCATCGCTTTCCTCCCAAGAAGCAGGCGTCTTTTAATTTCGTGGCTGTTGTCACCATCTGCAATGATCATAGAGCCCCAGAAAGTAAACCCAAGCCATAACAAGCCCCAACTTCTTCTCACTGGCTGTAAAAAAGCAAACACATCACTTAACTGTTGGCTGCCCTTTCATGACAGGCCAGTCTTGCTGCCTGAGGTGGGCACACCGCGCTTTACCTAACGGAAGGGTCAACCCCAAATTGTATTTAAGTAATGACTGGGCCGAAGAATGTCTGGAAAAAAGCCGCTTGTCTGGACAACAGTTCTCAGTGGCCCTATTGGATGGGGGAATTCTGGAAATGGTGATCGAAAAAGTAACTTTTCCAACATCTAGTGCAGAGAAAGATGCTCGGCCTTTCATGGAGCTAGATTGAGATATTTAATGATGTCTCTGTCACGTTTTTGACTAAAGAAAGATAATGGAGTAATATAGTTCCTCTCCCAAGAAGTTCTGAGGTGATGTCTCCAAGGTTTCTCTGAGAACTTCACAAACACACACATTCCCACTCGACACAAAGACCATCTCCAAAGTCCGCTTTGCCTGCCTTCGGTTGGCAGAGTTTGACCCTCTTGGGCTTCCAAACCAAGAGACTCACCAGAAAACAAGGGGGGGAAAGGCTCAAAAGTCTATAAAGCAGTGCTAGAGTAATATAATATGCTCCCAGGAACCGCATAAACATGTGTGTGTAATAATAAGATATTAACAACCCGCAAGCCGCTGTGTCACACAGGGAGGAAGGCTGGCACCCTTTGGGTTTTTATTATATATATACAGTATATATGCAAAGGCAAAAAAAGTTTCCAGCTTTCCCAGAACTGACCTTCCGAAATCTGGGAAAAGCTCCAAAAAAATGTGTAATGTCAATATTAGGTGAAGGATGATGGAGATGGGACGTTCAGATGATATTACTCTGGGGTTGGAAGCCGAAGGGGTGACATTCTTTGGGACAGTTGGGGGTGAAGGCGATGGGCTTTGGGGGAACATAAGAAGGAACGGGATGATCTAGACCGTATCCGGGAATCCAGATGACGTTTCAGATCAGCGTCTCCGATGCGAACGATTTTTGGGAAATGGTGTGGGATTTTAATTAAATGAGACTTTGGCCCTCTTACTGGAATACGGATTGATTTGAAACATCTTGAAGTCTTACAAACCGCACAAGAGGTAAACATCCTTCCCAGTATATGATTCAATAATATAGGGTATTTTCTTCCCCCCTCCCCCCAAAAAAAGATTATTCATCCCACAGCTTTAGTTTACAATCCGAAAAACCCACACAAACTAATTTTGTCCATGTCTCCTTTGTTCACAGACGGGAACAAAAATCTCGGATGAGTCAACAGTCCCAAATATGACAGATGTTTCTCTATTGGACTACAACTCCCAAAATCCCCTCAGGGGGTGTTCTTCATCCTCCCTGCTTTTGGAGTATTTCCACTGGTCGTTTGTGAGCTTTAAAACTGACGCTCGCACTTCTCTGTACCTTGGCAAGACCTCCCAATTTTCAGTGCTAAGACGATGATCTTGTGATCTCCTTAAAATTAGTGTTTTTGAAAGGCTTGCACCAGATCCCCCACGTGATTTTGCTCAAACAATTTTGAGGAGTCCCAGCT
Source organism: Pogona vitticeps (assembly GCF_051106095.1). NCBI lineage: Eukaryota > Metazoa > Chordata > Lepidosauria > Squamata > Agamidae > Pogona > Pogona vitticeps. The sequence continues at coordinate 261,514,089 of NC_135785.1, forward strand.
GCTGTGGTCTCTACCATGATCCAATGCCACATTGGATAGCTATGCAGGACATTTCCATCTCTGTGATGGCATCAAAATGCTGGCCTTCCCTTCCTTGGTGGACACATGTAACCATTCCCTTCCCTCATCCTTCAGGGAGATCTTCCAAACAGTTCTGTTTAAACATCTTCTGATGTTATTTTATCAACAAAGAGACAGAAGATGCGATTGCATCTTTTCCTCTTCTGACAACATTATCCTTCCGGGTGTGCCTCCCTTTCAGTGCTATATGTCTGAGTTGGAACTTGTGAAAAGTTTGTGCTAGAATCAAGATCCATTGTTTTACCTCTGAAGGCTACAGAATCAAGATCTTCTCTAGCGAGGCCAAGAAAGGATTGCAATGGTTCTGTCCTAGATGCACATTGTGGTCTGTTGCTTTGGATTTATTCTGGATTCTTTTTGTTGAATTATGTTTGCAAGAAAGACAGCATTGCTGCCACTCTTTCATTATGTATTTCCTGGAGGACTCTGATGGTCCACTTTGGAAAGCAATGTGGTGGATTAGATTGAATTTTAGGCCCTATGCAGTAATTGACTCTTACATTGCCAATGAATTCCCTTTCCTTTTAATTCTCCATTTCAAAGTAGTAACACTGCAGACTTATGAACTTCTGGATTAGGTGAGAGGCTGAGAATTTGATTCCTCCTGGGGCTGGAAACCATGATCCATGGGGACCCTTCTACCTCTGCAGTTCTAGGATCATTATTATTATCTTCCTTGATTCTTACTTTAGCAAGATTGAAAGAGTTTCGGGGGAAAGGAGAAAGGGACCACAAGCCATGCTCACTGCGCCGATCTTGGATGTTGTGATCAAAGAAAGCAGTTTTTCCCCCCTAAATTCTGATATTTGCTGCTAATAATCTCAAAGTACAATGGCAACTCTCTGCAATTTTTTTAAAAGTCGAATCCCCCAATTTGCTGTACCTTGGGAAGACCTTAAATTTTCAGTGGTCCAATCTGCCCAGAAACCTTTATTTTGAAGCAGAAGGACAGGGCTGTGGGGACAGCTTCTAGATGTACATCGAAACAGGATACTGTTTTTATTCTCAGCATGAAAGCCACTGCTGAGAAAGGGTTTGGATGCATTTTTGCACCTAATCCTTGTTATTCCTCTCCAGATTGCTCAGCAGATGGTAGCAGAACTGCCAGCCTCTCCGGATTGTCTGGTGGCAGCTGGACGCTCTTGAAGAAGAATCTGTTTAGACTCCTTTAATTGTACTTGGACTCCTCGTTAAAGTGTGTTACTCATCCTCTTCTCACTCCTCTGTTTGATTTGCCTTTCCAAATGTGATTTGCTTTGATTTGCTTGGTGGTCATGCAGGCAAAGAGATTATATGAGAACATCCCTCCAGGGCCAAAGCAATAAAATGGGATGTAAAACCAGAGCAGAATCACATCAGGGTCAAAGCGTCAAGGAAGGCCCCATTCAAAAGCATCAATTCTTCGGCGGCCGGCCTTCTTTATGGTCCAGCTCTCACTTCCATATATCACTACTGGAAAACCATAGCTTTCACTATGCGGACCTTTGTCGGCAAGGTGAGGTCTCTGCTTTTTAAGATGCTGTCTAGGTTTGTCATCGCTTTCCTCCCAAGAAGCAGGCGTCTTTTAATTTCGTGGCTGCTGCCACCATCTGCAGTGATCATGGAGCCCAAGAAAGTAAAATCTGTCATTGCCTGCATATCTGCCCCTTCTATTTGCCAGGAGGTGATGGGACCAGTGGCCATGATCTTAGGGGTTTTTTTGTTTTTGTTTTTTGTTTTTTTGTTTTGTTTTTGTTTTTTTTATGTTGAGCTTCAGACCGTTTTTGGCACTCTCTTCTTTCACCTTCATTACGAGGTTCTTAAATTCCTCCTCACTTTCTGCCATCAGATTTCAGCTTTAGGCACATCTAGTTGTTTGTCCAGCTAGGTTGGCTCACAGTTGCCATCTTTGAAATAAATATTAATTTCCCCCATGTAATTCATTCCACTTCAGTGAAATGAGTCCTAGGAGTGTGTTTTCGCCAACCCTTTCAGAAGGCGCCTGAGCAAGCCGCTAAGATGGAGACATCATAAGTCTGATGAACAGCTCATTCTGTGGTTGGTGAACTTTCTGCCCTCCTGTCTTTCATGGAGGAAAGGAGAAAGGGGGCAGGTGGTCTTCTCGTGAGCCGGCCACAAGGGCCTCCCTTTGGCAGGTGATTTGTGGCCCTTCAGAGGAACGTTGAGACTTCAAAGTTGAGATTAATGCCCTAAAAACACTTTCCAGGTGCTCCCAACATGGGGGCGGAGGCGGGAATGCCATACATCAGGGTGAGAATATAGAGGTGACACTTTACATAAAAATGTGATAGTTTTGGTTTTCAGTAGGGAAGAGAATTGGCTTTTCTAAGGGGAGAGGAAAGTGTGTAGCAACCAGCTGACTCACATTTGATTTCTGAATTTAAATTAGAAGCATCCTCTTCTTATGCACGCACATGGTTTCCTTTCAATAAATGTATTTATAGGAATTATTCTACTTCAGACAAGCTTAACAATGTCCCTCAGAATTAAATTCCAGGGTGCCAAAAAAAAAAATTAAATAAAACAGGCAGAGTGTGTGAAATCCAACTGCATGTGAAATCCAAACAACCAAAGTCAGGGAGATAGTTTTATGAGCCGGTGTTGATGAATTTAAAGGCAAGGGGGCCTGAATGTTGAACGGCTTCACAAGATTAGTTAACATCAAGGCAACCCTGCCAAACATCACAGCTGCTTCTTGGAGGGAAATCCATACTCATATTAGCTTTGTCCCCGAATAGAATGGCTGGAATCGAACTGAAGGATTACATCATCAGGGTAAATTTCAGTGGCAAGGTGCTGCTAGTTAAGAAGTTGGCACCTGCATTTGACACCATGCGCCAAGACACAGGGCTGGCGCGAGACATGGAATGCAAACACCAGTTTCTTCACCAGCTGCCATTCACCACTGCCACTTGGTGAAAAGTACGCCCACACCTAGCGAGCCGGATGAATGCTGGGATGATGCAGAAAATCCTTTGCATTTGTTGGGCAGTTGCTGCAGGGCAGCAGATCAGGTGAGGTGAGGAAGGTGGAGAAAAATATTAATGCAGTTTCAGTGTCTTCCATTTTGGTGATGCATGACTGGTTTAAACTGGTCTTTCTGGATCTCTCCCAGTTATCTGAGGGCTTATCTACGCAGAGAGGGCTAAATAGGGTTGGTAGGAAGTCTGGTGTGACCTTCGGAGCAATCCTCACATCCAAATGGCACATAGATCTCAAGCAGCCCTACGCATTTACTTTCCCCGCCCCTCCACGGAGCGGAGGAAGTATTTAATTTGCCAACATCGCAAAGTGGACCTCTTCACAATATTGGCAAATTAAAAGAGGAAGACTCTCTTTGGTGCATTGCAAGCATTCACGCGGGCTGGAAACAGACCAAAAGAGAGCAACCCTACTCACACTAAAAAAGTGGAAGCCCCCGACAGGCTCAGAAAAGTGCACATAGAACCACTGGGGGTGGGGGAGAGTTAGTTTGCTCGAGCAATGAGTTGTTTTCCGGCTTTTACCCCAACCATCTAGATTCAATGAATCTACTCGGGGCAGCTTACATTCCAAATGATTGATTATGATTAGGTATCCTTCAGTCTCGAGAGACTATGTTAACATGCTCTGTATTATTCCAAATATAAAACAAAATTTAAAAAAACAATATCAGACAACATTTTGTTGTTTGTTTTTTAGTTGTTAAGTCATGTCTGACTCTTCGTGACCCCATGGACCAGAGCACACCACGTCCTCCTGTCTTCCACTGCCTCCCGGAGTTGGGTCAAATTCATGTTGGTCAACTTCGATGACCCTGTCCAACCCTCTCGTCCTCTGTCGTCCCCTTCTCCTCTTGCCTTCACACTTTCCCAACATCAGGGTCTTTTCCAGGGAGTCTTCTCTTCTCATGAGATGGCCAAAGGATTGGAGCCTCAGCTTCAGGATCTGTCCTTCCAGTGAGCAACAGTCCCTTCACGGATGGCTGCCTTGTCGTGGTGAAGGGGCTTGAGTCATTCAGAGAAGTTATGCTGTACAGGGCCACCCAAGATGGACAGGTCATAGTGGAGAGTTTGGACTCAACGCGATCCACCTGGAGCAGGAACCTGCAAGCCACTCCAGTACCTTTGCCAAGAAATCTCCATGGACAGAAACAAAAGGCTTAAAGACAACAAAGAGACAGGCAAAATCCAAGATGATAAGACATCCGGAATTAAGAAATGGGAGTGGGGAAGGCCTGCCTGAAGAACCAAGTCTTCCACTTGTTCTTAAAGATGTCTGATCAGGATCTTTAGGAGTGAGCCAGGCTATCACTGCAGCAGACCAGACAGCAGGCCAAATGCCCATGTAGGCATCCTCTGGTAGGCATTCCTTTCCAGCCCTTTGAGGGGATATCAGAAAATGAGTCTCTCTCCTTCTCCATGTGACGTTCGCCCATTGCCATTAAAGCTACCTTGAGGCCAAAGTAGCATCCTCAAGTCAAAGGAAGCCTTGAGCTTCCGGGCTCCAGCGGTCACCCCTCCCCCAACCTTTTGATATATTGTTCCACTCGTTGCACCAGGGGATGTTGGCAAACCTTCGGGTTTGGGTCCCAAGTTCGAGTCTCGGGTTTTGAGTCGTTTGCCCCGCCCCACCCCCAAGGCTCGGGACTTGGGTTTTCGGGACTTGAATCCAGACATCCAGACTGTGCATGCGCCACCCAGCTGATAAGACAGAAGGCCGGGAAGGGAAGCTGGGCGCAGGTGCATGTGCAGAGACAGCAGGCTCACTTCCCTTCCCGTAGCCCGCCCCTCCTCTGCTCATGCGCCGGCCTGTCCACCAAGTGGCTGGTACATGAGTGGAGGCAGCAGCCGGCTCTTGGGAAGGGAAAGGAAGCCAGGCCTGCTGCCTCTGAGGATGATGGTGACGGTGGCCGTGGTAAGAGCAGATCGGGAGGCCCATCCCTGATAGGGACTCGACAACACCACTTCGACAAAGGGGGCTGAGTCATGAGACAAGTCCAAGTCCACCCCCCAAAAAAAAAACAAATCAAGTCCAAGTTGAGTTGCTGGTGAACCTTCAGTCAGACTCAACCATGGCTTGAAGTTCGCCAGGTTGTCCTTCCGACAAACCCAGTCAGGATCAAGGCTCAGAGAGCGAAACGAAACCCATCCAGAATGTGTCAGAGATAAATGGGGTTGGCGATGGAGAGGGGTGTGTGTGAGTGAGAGAGAGAGAATTGAAGGAACAGACTCTCTGAATCAACACAGCGCATGCTTCCCACTGGAAAGGCAAGCCTGGGTCCAAGTCCGTTTGGGTCAACAAGAGGAAACAAGCTGGATTTTAAGCCCTGTTGAAATGGCGAGGTTTTACGTCTAGCCGTTTCCCATCAGTCTTCGGCAGCTCCCTACATGCGGGGGGGAAAAAGGAGGTGGACATTGTTAACATTCCTGGTGCTGCCCGAGTGTTTCAGAGCCCAGTTCTCACACTCGCCTACCCTTGTCGGGGCTTTGAAATATGACTTGCTTGGACTACAAATCCCAGGTTCCACACACACACATACACACACTGACCAGAACTTTCAGGTGGTACATCATTGTACAACCGCTTTCCCCCCAATCTGGTCCTTCAAGGCTTCAAAGCACGGAAACCGGCTCTCCATCAGCGAGAACCACATGGCAAAACTTCCCAACCATCCTCTTTCCATCTGCTTCCAGGTAGAGGTGCTTCCTCCCCTTCAAACCTCCCCCTTCCTCCTCTCCCTCCCCCCCCCCCATCGACGGCAATGAAACAAGTCTGTTAACCCCAAGTTGTTATTTTTAATGGGGAAGGGGGGAAAAATATTTCAGATTGTTATGCTTGGTGACCTCAAGTTAGCACGGCGCAGCCCCGACGCTCCCTCTGCAACCGTAAAGCGTTGATTTTGGCCCGCGTTTCAGTTGACGAGGAAGCGATCCCTCACAAATATTATGATGGGCCTGTCATGTCGCGGCCCATGCCGAGTGATATATGGGGCAGCTCTTCCACTGCCCCTACCAGCCCCAAAGCTTCCCGAAACATCTCCCTCTCCGTTCCCTCTCCCTGCAGCTCAGGGAACAATGGATTCTACACATGCCTGGGATATCACATTTTTTAAAAAACCATCTTAAGATGCTCTCAGGAGGCCTTCTGAATGCCTGGCTAGGCACAAGGCACCAACCAATGTCATCTCGCGGTGTTGGACAACCCATTCTGTCTCATGTTAAATGCATTTTTTAAAAACTGAATAAATTGGGAATCTTGTTCTGAAGCTAGAAGAACGTCACTTTTTTCGGCAGGCTTAGAAGGGAAACAGGCAGTGATGCTCCATTAGATGTGGCACTGCTGGATCGCTCAGAGGTTTAGGTCTCTGGCTGTGGAGCCAGAGGTTGGGGGGTTTGACTCCTCTCTCTGGGAGAAGAGCCGGCCCGTGTTGCCTTGAGCAAGCGGCCCACAGTCCCAGGGCAAGCCCAAAAGAAGGGAAGGGGAAACAACTTCTGAATACAGTGGTGCCTCGCTTAATGGTGATAATCCATTCCAGGAAAATCGCTGTTAAGCGAAAACATCGTAAAGCGAAAATAAAAAGCCAATTGAAATGCACTGAAAACCTTTCAATGCGTTCCAATGGGCTAAAAACTCACTGTCCAGCGAAGATCCTCCATACGGCGGCCATTTTCGGTGCCTGTATAGTGCGGAATCCATCCCTAAACACAGTGGGGAGCCATTTTAATTACCAGCGGCCATTTTGAAACCGCCAATCAGCTATTAAAAAAACATCGTTTTGCGAAGAATTGGTTCCCGAAGCAGGGAACCAATCATCGCAAAGTGAAAAAAACCCTATTTAGACCATCGTTTTGCGATCGCAAAAGCGGGGCACAACTATATTCTCTAGTGTCTAGTCTACCACGAAAACCTTGAAAAGGGTCTTCCCATAAGTCAGAATTGACTTGGCAGAGCATTGTTATTATTATTATTAAAGCCTTTACTCTGGCTAGAGGTGAGGCTTTTCCTTCTGCGGTGCTGGAACGCAGATTTAAGTAGATCCCGAGGGAACAGAGTCTCTGCCCTTGTGGATCTGACGAGATAGAATCTATCGAGCACATGATGCACAATAAGATCTGAGGAAAATATATTACACTTCTCCTAAAAGATATAGTAGGTCAATCGGATTCGAACTACTGTAACCAATTATTAATTGATCAAAATCGGACTACTATGGAAGTGGTAGCGAAATTTTGGGCGGCATGCCATAGTCGCCAGATTAGACAGCCAAAAAAACAACAAAAAACCTTGGTCTTATATTGCTATATTTGTTCTTTTAGATATTTTGTTTTTTGTTTCTCCAGTTTGGCTTTTTGCAGTATCTGACAGTTCTTGAAGTTTTGTGTTCAATTTTGTCTTATGTATGGCTCAATGCCATAACAATAAAATATGTACAGTACAGTATGTATTATTATTATTATGACTTTTTTCCAAGGTGCAGTATCACAACTGGCCACTAGAGGGAACCGAAGAGCATTTTTGTTTATTTCCTAGCCCAGGGATGGCAAAACCTTTTTTGACACCCAGGGCCCAAACGGCAACACAAAACCAACCATAACCATCCCAAAGAGTCCCACTCCTCTGGGCGCAGAACCTCCAGTGTGACACTCCCCGATCTACCACCGGCTGCAATTCTTAAAGGTGCAGCTGGCAGGAGCCGGGTGTTTCCATACCTGGTGTCCAGGTGTGTGTGTGTGTGTGTGTGTTTGTGGTGTGGCAGCCGTTGCCTTCTTGGCTCTCCCTCCCTTCCCAATACTTCTTGCCGAAATCCAGGCTCGTAGGATGGGTAAGTATTTTTCATTGGAGACTTATGGCTTGAGTGCCCCCGGAGAGGGCTCCGCTGGCCAGCTGCGGCACGCGTGCCATAGGTTTGCCATCGCTGTCCTAGCCCCTCGATGACAGCAACATGCGATTTTAATAACATGCCCCACAAGGATGCCCCTGCAAAAGATGAGGAGGAATTGTTTGTTTGTTTGTTCAGTCGTTTAGTCGTGTCCGACTCTTCATGACCCCATGGACCAGAGCACGCCAGGCCCTCCTATCTTCCACCACCTCCCGGAGTTGTGTCAAATTCATGTTGGTTGCTTCGCAGACACTGTCCAACCATCTCATCCTCAGTCGTCCCCTTCTCTTGCCTTCACACTTTCCTAACATCAGGGTCTTTTCCAGGGAGTCTTTTCTTCTCATGAGATGGCCAAAGTACTGGAGCATCAGCTTCAGGATCTGTCCTTCCAATGAGCACTCGGGGTTGATTTCCTTTAGAATTGATAGGTTTGTTCTCTTTGCAGTCCAGGGAACTCTCAAGAGCCTCCTCCAGCTCCACAATTCAAAGGCATCAATTCTTCAGCGGTCTGCTTTCTTTATGGTCCAGCTCTCACTTCCATACAACACTACAGGAAAAACCATAGATTTGACTATTCGGACTTTTGTTGCCAAGGTGATGTCTATGCTTTTTAAGATGTTGTCAAGGTTTGTCATTGCTTTCCTCCCAAGAAGCAGGCGTCTTTTAATTTCGGGGCTGCTGTCTCCATCTGCAGTGATCATGGAGCCCAAGAAAGTAAAATCTGTCACTGCCTCCATATCTTCCCCTTCTATTTCCCAGGAGGTGATGGGACCAGTGGCCATGATCTTAGTTTTTTTGATGTTGAGTTTCAGACCGTTTTTTGCACTCTCTTCTTTCACTCTCATTACAAGGTTCTTTAATTCCTCCTCACCTTCTGCCATCAGAGTGGTATCATCTGCATATCGGAGGTTGTTGATATTTCTTCCGGCAATCTTAATTCCGGCTTGGGTTTCTTCCAGTCCAGCCTTCCGCATGATGTATTCTGCATATAAGTTAAATAAGCTGGGGGACAATATACAGCCTTGTTGTACTCCTTTCCCAATTTTGAACCAATCAGTTGTTGCATATCCAGTTCTAACTGTTGCTTCCTGTTCCACATATAGGTTTCTCAGGAGGTAGATAAGGTGGTGAGGCACTCCCATTTCTTTTAGGACTTGCCATAGTTTGCTGTGGTCCACACAGTCAAAGGCTTTTGCATAGTCAATGAAGGAGGAATGGCTTCTGAGAAGTTGTGAGCATGAGTTCCTTTTAAAAAGTAACCTTTGGAGCGTGGAATGCTAATGTAACTGTTGTTATTATGATGCGTTGCCTTGCAGCTGGCCCTTCCATGGCATCCGTGGCTGTCCCTCTCCCTATTTTATCCTGAATAACCCTGCGAGGTAGATCAGACATGAAAAGCATGGCTGGCCCAAGACCCCTGCATGAGTTTTGGAACTCAGAGCTGGTTTGAAATTTCACAGCCTGGAGAGCCTGTCCGTCAAAGTCTCCCTGGTGGCCCCACTTTTTCTGCCAGGGAGAAAATGATACAGTACAAAATGGTGCGCACGCACACCGTGAAAAGTCTGCAAGGCCACGATTCTTGGTTTTAATGAGTTTGCTCACACAAGATCATTACAGGGGGTACGTGGACTTCAACGAACCACGAATCAAGACAAACCACCATTTGGGTGTCCGTTTATGTTAAAGATGCATCAGTGGTTCGTCCATTTGGGATTTGAGAAAGAGGGTGGATGTGGAGCATCGTAACTGAAATAAATGCAGCATGTCTTCAGAGGATCCCGGAGGTACTTTGTGTGTGTCTGTGTGTCTGTGTGTGTGTGCGTGCGTGCGTGTGTGCATGTGTGTGTGTGTGTGTCTCTGTGTGTGTGCGTGCGTGCGTGTGTGCATGTGTGTGTGTGTGCGTGTTTATGTGTACTATATTAAGTTCTTTATGTGTTAGTTTTGTATTTTTGCCCGTGTGTATTTTATATTCTTTTTTAAAAAATGTTTTTAAAAGTTCTCTGGGATGAAACTGACCGAAAACAATGAGGGGGTCAATCGAAAAGCAACAAGCCATGCAAAAATTACTGGAACAACATTTTTTTCCAACATTGCACCATGTAACAACAACATACACATACAGTTCTGGTCACCGCACCTCAAAAAAAGACCTTGTGGAACTTGAAAAGTGCAGAAGAGAGGGACTCAAATGAGGACTGGGCTGTGGTCCTTGTGAGGAAAGACGACAGTGTTGGGGGCTCTTGAGTCTAGAGAAAAGGTGCCTGAGGGGGGACATGATGGAGACGTATGCAATTATGCAGGGGGTGGATCAAGTGGAGAGAGGGAGGCTCCTTTCCCTCTCACGCAATACCAGAACCAGGGGGGATCCACTCCAATGGAGTCTTGGGAGGGCGAGAACAGACCAAAGAAAAGATTTCTTGACCCAACGTGTGGTTAGTCTGTGGAACTCCTTGCCACAGGATGTGGGGATGGCATCTGGCCTAGATACCTTGAAAAGGGGATTGGACAGATTCTTGGAGGAAAAATCCCATCGCAGGTGACAAGCCAAGACGGAAGGTCCCTTCAAATGCCAGATGCAGGGGAAGGGGTATCAGGAGACAGTTATATCTAGTTGCCTTGTGGGCTCCCCAAGGCATCTGGTGGGGCCACAGTGAGAGACAGGGAGCTGGACTAGAGGGGCCCATGGCCTGATCCAGCCAGGCTCTTCTGATGTTCTTATGCAGGGGTCCTTTCACACTCTAGACGAGCAGTACTGTTTTTTAAAAAATAACTTTTCCCCAGCTCTGCTAGGGGACAGGATTGAACGGTGCCCTTGGGTTTGAACTGTGCAGTCCATCCGTTAATTAATTAAATAGATGGATTGTTGCTCCCTCTCGTTAACATCCCTGAACTCGGGACCAGCAGAGGCAACATCTGGGACTTCGCATGAATCTCTCCCCCCCCACATGCGTGCACCCTTTGTTACTGTCTAGCCCTCTCCCCTCTGACCTCTGCAGACGGGGAATGAATTTCCCCTCGTGGGAGGGAGGGGGGACACAAAGAGAGAAGGGCAACACACACACACAGAGAGAGAGAGAGAGAGAGAGAGAGAGAGAGAGAGAGAGAGAGAGAGAGAGAGAGATTTATCTCTCTGGGCGGAGAAATCCTGCAGAGCAGCCAACGTCCACTTTGAACTGGACTACGGAGGCAGAAGGGATTCGGGATTGGAGTCCTCGGACATCTTGAAAAGTGATTTTCATCTCAGGGATGGTCCACGCAGTGAACCGCTTTCCCTTTGGAGAAGGTGCGCCGTGTATGCTTTTGAATTCAAGGTCCTCCTCTCTCTGTTTCCTTCTGCATGCCCAAAGTGTTCCGAGAAGTGGCCTTTTCAGAAGATGTAAAACAAACACCTGTCTGTCCGTCCGTCCGTCCTAACCTTTCCTTTCCCACAAGATGGGACTCCAGGCAGCTCACAACCTGAAATGGAAAAAAAAAAATCTGATGAGACCCCCCTGGTCGCACGCGGGAAATGCTTTCTAGTTCTTCCAATAGTTTCCATACCTCTGCTGTACCGATTCTCGGTCCTGTGGCTCATATCCCGCAGCTAACGTCCCAAGAACGTTCCGCAGTTTGTTTATTTCCTCCTATCCTGTTTATTTCCTCCTACCATTTATTTCCTCCTACCCTGTTCCCCCGAAAATAAGACCTAACCTGATTATATATATATAAATCTGCACCTGCAGAATTGCATTGGTCCGTCTGCTTCCCCCACCATCTCCTCCTCCTTTCAGCTTAATTTGCCATTTTCTTCCCCCCCCCCTTTGCACCCCCCCATAACTGTCTCCTCACAAGGACTGGCCAAAAGCAGTGTGTTCAAATGCTGGTCCAGCCCCCATGGCTCAAATTGCTCTGTGGCATACTTTGACCAATATATCAATGTACCAGCCATGGGGGTGTGGGATAGATATATTTCTCTCTCCCCCCCTTTACTTTACTTTAATTAGATTTATACCCCACCCCTCTAGACCAGGTCTACTCGGGGTGGCTTACAAACATAAAAACATTACAAAGTCTTAAAGCATTAAAAACATTAAAATATCAAAATTTTTACAATTATATAAAAGCCTTGCCAAGATGGAAAGATTAAAGGTGAAGACAGTTTCATTGACTGGAGGGAAAGCCTGTCTAAAATACCATGTTTTCAAGTGGTTTTTAAAAACATCCAGCGAGGGTGCCAGACAAATTTCTATCTGGAGGGTGTTCCACAGCCGAGGGGCCACCACCAAGAAGGCCCAGTTTCTTGTTCTTTCTTTCCGGGCCTCTCTCGGCGTCAGGCCCCTCAGCCGTCCCTGCTGGCTTTGTCAGGCGATTCGGGTAGAACTAGGTGGCCGGTACATTGATATATTGGTCAAAGTATGCCACAGAGCAATCTATAGATGTGCATGCGGCAATAATAGTGGCCACCTTCCTGGCTTCCATTCTGAAAAAGTTGTGCACCGGGGCAATTCGAATAAGGAATGCGCCCATACAGCAGAGCTCAAAGACAACACAACCCTCCCAGGGAGTGGAGAAGTGACTGCAGTTACACCACGGGCCGGGGAAAACGTTTCCATCTTGACTGTGTGTTGTGTCACCAGGGCTGGAAAGCAATGGTCTAACTGGGGGAATACCTAGAGAACATTCCTCTCGTGTGACCAGGGCCTCCGTTGTCATATTAAACTACAGTGGGGTCTTGACTTAAGAACGGCTTGAGTTAAGAACATTTTGACGTAAGAACCGCTCTCATAGGAAAATATTGACTTGACTTAAGTACTTAGATTTGAGTTAAGAACTGAAAAAAAACCACGTGGGAGGCAGGGAAAGTGCAAAATTTGAACTTTCAGTTAACTGTTGGCCAGTGAAAAGGGTGCCTGTCTGCTTCCTCACTCCTCCCAGCGTTTAGAGAGTGGATTGGGAGACAGTCTTCGGACTGCCTGGTACTGGACTGCCTGGACTGTATTTTCCCTGCCTTCCCTGAACCTTTCTTGACCTAAGAAAAAAAGAAACAAAATATCCCCCTCTAGTGGTCAAAGGCGGAATAGCAGCTTCCCATTAGTTTCTATGGACGGAAAAGAGCAGATACGGATCAAATGGTTTTCAATGCATTCCTATGGGAAATGCAGATTTGACCTGAGAACTTTTTGACTTGAGAACCGCTTTCCAATACGGATTAAGTTCTCAAGTCAAGACCCCACTGTAAAGGTGCAGCTACACTGGGATTTTTCCCACTATTGGGTCTGCTTGGGGGGTGATCTGGTTTATTCCTTTTTTTTAATCCGGGGGATCTACACAGGAGGGTTTTATTGCAAGAGCCGAAGCCGTGGACTGAAATCTCAGTACTTCTCTGGGTCTCCAGGTGAACAAAAATCTCTAAGCGACCAAAAGAGAAAGACCTTTTGAAGGTGGTCCATATTTACAGAATTATCTCCTTGAGCTAAAAAGAACAAGAACGGTGGGTTACGCTTGTCCACCATGGGGATACCTTTATTAGACTGTACTAAAAAAAAAAAAAACCACACACACATTGTGTGTAGACTAAATTTTATCTCACCTCCTCTGAAAAACAAGAGAAAAGAAACTGCACCAGTTATTCATTTAGGTAAAGAGGTCGCCCTAAGTTGAAAGTGTGGTAGAATATACCAGATGGGCGGGATATAAATCAAAATAAATAAATAAATAAATAAAATAAAATAGACTTTACAGCACATAATTATTTTTATTATCACTAATAAGTCACTCCAGGAATTTAAGAACATTTCTCCCTTCTCCTTTTCGGCTGCCTATCACTTTTGTTGAATCTGGTTTACTACAATTCCCATCATCCTCAGCCAGCAGACTTCAAGAGGGACGAGGAGGGTGGGAGATGGAATCCGACACATGACGGGAGAAGTGCTGTCTTTAATAAAAGGGCAGTTTTCTGGGTATTCTTCAACACCACAGCTGGGGCTTGTAGCATTTGGCCAGGACAATGGCCCCGGGCCATTCTTCTCTGTTGATTAATTAAGGCACTTAACGAGGCAACTGCTTCAGACAATGTGCAGGCTCGGAATAGCACCCACTCGCCCGCCATGAGAACGGACTGAACAATAACACCCGCAGATTGCTTTATTAAATGATCGCTATTAAATCAGCCCACACGGGCAGGCCTTTTGACCTCGGCGACAGGAGGGCAGGCCCTTCGTTCCTCATTTCCCGGCTCTCCCAGTAAGCCCGCAAGAGTATTAAAAGGGCGCTCTAGAATCTAGAAGGACGCACATGGAACAAAATACAGCTTTATCCGTCCTTTAGCACAGCCTTACTGCTGTTGTGACCTCCCTCCTGCTTCCGTACCCTTAGTAGGGAATAATACCTGGTAGGCAGCTTGGCAAGTTACTTTTTAAAGAATAGTTCGTTTTTAACTTTTAAAAGTAATTGGTTACTGTTCTTGTTCCATAATTAGTAACTCTTAGAGTTACAATGTATTCTTGAAGGCTTTCACGGCCGGGATCCAATGGTTGTTGTGGGTTTTTCAGGCTCTTTGGCCGTGTTCTGGAGGTTTTTCTTCCTAACGTTTCGCCAGTCTCTGTGGCCGGCATCTGCAGAGGCCAGGAGCTAGAACTCTGTCTGTGTTCTGGTGTAGTGTGTGGGATAGAGCTACACTCAAATTTCATTCTTCTGAAGATGAGGGGCTGCGTTCTTTGAGGGTCGGATTGCAAAAATCTCCTGCATGGAGAATGAGGGCAGGGAAATCGCCCCAGAGGGAGACCATGGCTGAAGACCTTGGGAATGGACCTCAACAGATGGGAAACCTTGACCTCTGCGTGTTCAGCCTGGAGGCAGGCGGTGCATCACGGCCTCTCCCAATTTGAAGAGAATCTTGTCCAGCAGGCCGAGGCCAAGAGGCAGTCCCGAAACCAGCCAAATCAGGAAGCTGGACAGGGGACAGATGGTGTTTGTCTTCAGTGTGGAAGGGATTATTGCTCTCAAATTGGCCTTCTCGGCCACACTAGGTGCTGTTCCAAATCCTCTATTCAGAGCACATTACCATAGTCTCTCGAGACGGAAGGATACCTAAACTAATAATAATGCCATTGCTATGACTAAATCCCAAACATTTAAAAAGTAGTGGTTCCGTGGTTTCATGGTACGAGAACCCTCCAGGCTGCTTGGCTGCTTCCGGTGGTTCACCAGGGGTCTCCTCATTCCTGCTGGAGACCTGGGGAGGTAGGGACTCCCCCTGCCACCTAGTGGCCACTTTTGGAAAAGCTCCCAGGTCTCCCCAGAAGGAAACACAATCCATGTTCTTGGCGGGCAAGATTATCAAAGCTGCTTGGGCATCTAATTCCCTCCCTGCTCGTTTTTTGGGGAGAGGAAGACCTTGGTAAGGCTGGAAAAATGTCAAACGGCATGGCTCGGCTGGTTCCTGGTGGAAAACCATTTTTCCCTGGGTATTCCATTTACCCACTTTGGAAGGATGGAAGGATGACTCAACCTTGAGCCGGCTACCTGAGCACATTGGGATTGAACTCAGGTTGTGACTCATGAGCAAAACCTTGGCTGCAGTACTGCAGTTTAACCACTTGTGGCGCCGTGTCTTTGCAAGACACAGTGTCTTGTACACACAGGCTAGAAATGTCTCTACTTGATAGACAAATGGTAACAATTCCTGGATCTGTTCAAGCCCCTCCCCGCTTTTTTTTTTTAAGCCATGCCACCTTCTTCTCCTTTTTCACGGAAGCCTTGTGCACAAGGTTCAGGATGGAATGAGTTAAGAGATGGTGCCCTTTACCATTGCCGTCAAAACTGCCTTTGAGAATTCCCAGGAGATTCTGAGAGGTGTAATCCATAAACTAATGCTGCTGAGCTCTCCCAACAACTTCCATTTTGGTAACATGGTAACGGGGGAAACGTAAGGTGTCACAGCACTTTTGTCAGCCTTTCTCCTCAGCCAGATCCCTGAGTGGGTAACATCTCTCCCACTGTTTATCATCAGGCCTGTCAGGGCTGAATTAAGATAGGCTGAATTAAGACAACCTTAAACAAAATTAAGGCATGTGGTGGCACTGCAGGTTAAACTGCAGAAGCCTCTATGCTGCAAGTTAAGAAGACCAGCCATTGTCAGATCGAATGCACACAACGGAGTGAGCTCCCGTCGCTTGTCCCAGTTCCTGCCAACCTACCAGTTCGAAAGCATGTAAAAATGTGAGTAGATAAATAGGGACCACCTTGGTGGGAAAGTAACGGTGTTCCGTGTCTAGTCATGCTGGCCACGTGACCACGGAAATGGTCTCTGGACAAACGCTGGCTCTACGGCTTGGAGACAGGGAAAAGCACCGCGCCCTAGAGTTGAACACGACTGGACTAAATGTCAAGGGGAACCTTTACCTTTACCTAGGTTAGAAAACCCAAGGTTACACAAAGAAACAAAGGAAATTAAGATTTTGTTCTACGCTTCTCTTTCTTGCTTGCTTTCTCTCATTCATTCATTCATTCTCTCTAAGATCATAACATTTCTTCAAGTCTTCGTGGACCCCCTGTGAGGACATCACTGACCCCTGGAGGTCCACGGACCACACATTAACCTTTACCTAAACGATATTAAAGTTAGAAGACATGACAGTATCACCAAAATACATATGTTTGAGAGAGCCTTTTCCATTGTTCATAATCTCATAAGCTATTTACCCACTCTTAGCATTGGATATGGGATGGTGGATAGGGTGACTACGTGACATAAAGCTAAGCACAGGGAAGCCCAGAACTTTTCACTCAGAAATTGCTTCTTTTTCTTTATCCAATAATGGGTAGTATATTTTGCTTGGATTTGGCTGGCATCACTTTTCTCCACTTTCAATGTTTCAGTTCTTTTAATTATGCTTGCCAAAGGTAGTGCAGTACTATATAAGTGCTATGTCATTACGGACGGATGGACGGACGGACGGACGGACGGACGGACGGACGGACGGACGGACGGACGGGTAGGTAGGTAGGTAGGTAGGTAGGTAGGTAGGTAGGTAGGTAGGTAGGTAGGTAGGTAGGTAGGTAGGTAGGTAGGTTGGTTGGTTGGTTGGTTGGTTGGTTGGTTGGTTGGTTGGTTGGTTGGTTGGTTGGTTGGTTGGTTGGTTGGTTGATTGATTGATTGATTGATTGATTGATTGATTGATAGGGAAGACAGATAATGCAGTTACACAAGCCAACAACTGGAGACAAGGAGACACAAAGGGCAATGAACTGAGACCTCACAAGGGCCCACATTCTGTTGGAGTTTTAACAACATTGCATGCTGCCAGAAGTTTGTTTAGCTGGGAGGGATCTTTCTGGGCTGGAGTTCCTGCCAATCGACCCAGCAGTAGCCAATCGTTCCCTCCCATCTCTGAATTAAAAAGAGCCCGGCTCTGCTGAGTTTTCTGTTCCCTCACTTTACTCTGCTGTTGTATGTTAGTTTGCTGTTCCCAAGTGATGAAACGTCATTATTCATGCTACTACTAACGTCTCGGCACGAGTTATCGAGACTGTAAGAGCTCGTGGAAAGGGGTGGACTCTCTTGGGAACTTGAAGCTATTCTCTGTGGATCTCTCTCTGCTGTGTATTGAAAGGAGAATTTTACAAGAAATTTTAAAAAAAATTCTGCAACACCTTCTGTGTCTTAGATGTTGGCTCTAAAATCTCCAGAAATGGGAAGCTGATGACTTGGCAATCTTAATCCTCTTTTTTGTTTGTTTGTTTGTTTGTTTCTGCTGGCTAATATGAGTTGTGCTGCAACAAAATCTGAAAGGGACACAAATCACAAGTGCTAAGAGGGCATTCCCTCTGCCTCCATGCCTGGTGAGATGTGCCAGCAAAGTAAGGGTTAACAACCATAGGCTAGAAGAAAAGTCCCTTCATGGGGGAGGGAGTTTCAGAAAATGGCACTGCTGGAACTCTAAGTGTTTCCAGACTCCAACCTCCCAGCAGCTACACGAATGGGGGGAAATCTTAGTAGCTATAGAGTCTAGTCATGAACTGGTCAAACTGCAGTACTGCAGTCAAAACAGCTTGAGTCCGATCTCCATAGCGTCAGGTAGCCTGCTGGCCGCGGCAGGCAATGTGCAGCCTGCACCATTAAATTGCAGAACCACCCAGAGATTGCTTTAAGCGCTATGGGGCAGTCTATAACCAACACATTTTTGCTTTGCTTTAGTCCAAAAACTCCCTTTTCTAAACTCTGGGTATAAGGTAGCTCCCTCTGGGAAATGATTTTTATACCTCCACTTTTAATAGCACAAAGGAAGCCATACAAACATTTTCAGGCTCCAGTTATTCTTGAGACCGGCTAATAAGACAGGCCAAAAGTTCACGGCCAGGATACAGACGAGCTTTAGTGGGAAGTACCTCTCAGAAGTTATCAGGCACCCGATAAAACACCCTCCACGAAACCCTCCCTAATTTTCTCCCCACCCACAGACACATCCTGGCCTTCCAGGGTCTTAATAAGTTGTCCGTGTCCCCACGGAGTTGAGCGTGAAGCTTGCTCTGTAGAGGGAGTGACATACGTATACATCGTGGCTGCCAAGTTTTCTTTCTAAAACCCCTTTCTCACTAGGTTTTTCAGAGGGAACCTCCTTCGTCCCAAGAGCCTGGCCCATCTGGGTTCAAGACGTGCTGAATGCCCGGGGCAAGACCCATCTAAACACTCTTGAGCCCACTGGGATCAGTCGATGCTGGCTCGCTGCCACAGGCTCCTCCATCTCCCGAAGACCCCATTTGCTTTCTCTGCCAGGCCCGGAGACGTGAGTTTTGGACTGCAAGCTGCCCTGAATCCACTGGTGCTCAAGCCATGTGGGGGATTGTGGGAGCTGTAGTGAGGTAGTGTGGTTGCTTGCTCGCTCACTTGGAAAAGATAATAAAGTGTAAGAACATTTTGAATGATGGTGCTGGAGGAGGCTCTTGAGGGTCCCCTGGACTGCAAGGAGAATAAACCTATCCGTTCTGAAGGAAATCAACCCTGAGTGCTCACTGGAAGGACAGATCCTGAAGCTGAGGCTCCAAGACTTTGGCCATCTCATGAGAAGAGAAGACTCCCTGGAAAAGACCCTGATTTTGGGAAAGTGTGAAGGCAAGAGGAGAAGGGGGACAACAGAGGACGAGATGGTTGGACAGGGTCACCGAAGCGACCAACATGAATTTGACCCAACTCCGGGAGGCAGTGGGAGACAGGAGGGCCTGGCATGCTCTGGTCCATGGGGTCACAAAGAGTTGGACATGACTTAACAACTAACCAACAACAAGAACGTGTCCACTGGAGACCAAGATCATCCTTACTCTTATATCTCCAGATCACCATCTAGGGATGTGAAAGCCGGATGGTGAAGAAAGCTGAGAGTTTAAAAAATTGACTTGTTGGCCATGTGGTGCTGGAGGAAAGCTTTGTGGATGCCCCAGACTGCCAAGGGGGGTCCTAGATCAAATCAAGCCTGAACTCTCTCTGGAAGCAAAGAAAAAAAAACATTGAAACTGAGGCTCTCCTACTTTGGACACCTCCCGAGAAGGCAGGATTCTCTGGAAAAGACACTCAGGCTGGGAAAGGTGGAAGGCAAAGAGGAAGACCCAATACAAGATGGACTAACTCCCTAAAGGATTGGCTGCTCATTCATTGACTTTGTTGTGGCTGGGAACCTAACAGCCAGGTTAAGTGATGGGCATGAATGCCAGTCCCGAGGTCTCTCCCACCATATCTCACAGAGATGTAGATAGTGAGGCTAAGCTGACAGACTGCGCAACGTCCGGAGGAAAGAGGCCAAGTGGAGATTTGAATCCCAGTTTCCTGAGGCTCTGACCTGCCATTCGCTGCCTCGCTCGTTTTCCTCTAACACGACTTCCAGACAAACTGAATATACAGTTCCCTAAGAAAGGCAGTGATGTATGGAAGTATGAGCGGGACCATAAAGAATGGATGCTTTTGAATTGTGGTGCTGGAGGAGGCTCTTGAGAGTCCCCCAGACTGCAAGGAGATCAAATCTATCCGTTCTGAAGGAAATCAACCCTGAGTGCTCACTGGAAGGACAGATCCTGAAGCTGAGGCTCCAATCCTTTGCCCATCTCATGAGAAGAGAAGACTCCCTGGAAAAGACCCTGATGTTGGGAAAGTGTGAAGGCAAGAGGAGAAGGGGACGACAGAGGACGAGGTGGATGGACAGTGTCACCGGAGCGGCCAACATGGATTTGACCCAACTCCAGGAGGCAGTGGAAGACAGGAGGGCCTGGCGTGCTCTGGTCCATTGGGGTCACGAAGAGTCGAACACGACTTAATGACCAAACAACAGCAACAAAGAAAGGCAGTACTCCCCGAGGCCTGTATGCACCTGATTTTTTTATTATTGATTTATTCGGCGTTTCTGTGTAAAGGGATTCTACAGTATCAGGCACACTGGGTTTCATCTAGGACTTAAAAATGGATTATTCCACCTCTGGGAGACAAATAGCATAAAAATAGCCAGTCAGGACCCCAGAAGGTTTGTGGTGATGGTGGAAATTAGCCTTTTAACAGTCATTTCCCCCCAAGCCACCCGGGCCCAAAATAGATTTCCAGTTACTTCCTAGAAGGGCAGAGATCCTCCCCCTGTTACCCTTGCGGGCTGCCCACCCTTCTTTACAAGGCCAATTTGTTACTGATAGATGGCAGACTGTAGGCAGTCCATTCTCCAGAGAGCCAGCTGATTACACCTTGTGGATTCTGGGCCTTGTAGTCCCTCCCACCCAAAATGGAACTTTTCCTCCTCTGCTCCAGAGCGGCTTTCTCTTGTTGCCTGTGCCTGGGAAACGCTGGAAAAGATCCCCACGGCCTTCCGTCCATCTCTCTCTGGCTCTGCTTTCGGCAACACAAGATGGCCTTTGTTTCAATGCAAAGCAAGCCCGCCGTTCTGCAGATGTTGCTGAGGCATCGGGGCTGCTCCTCGCCCGCTGTTGTTTTCCAGGGCGCGACTGTAGCCAGAAACCGTTCTGGCTTCCCCCGACAGGCATTTCCACGCCACCTCCGTTGCCAAGCCTGATTAATCCCAGGAATGGATGCCTGGAGAATCAGCTCATATCCTGCACGTCACAACCGCTTTGCTTAGCCTCACCCTAAGGAGCCCGGACAGGTAGAGGAACCGGGGCCAAGTCCGAACGCCCAAGCCAGGTTGAAACAGCGGGGGGGGGGTTGAACCCCTGGAAGGCAGACGAAGAACAAAGGTCGGCTTGCTTGTCGGATGGGTGTGATCCAGCCTCTCTCTTTCTCTCTCCCTTCTGGGTCTGATAGGAAGCTGGATGAAAACGACTCACCCGTTTCTTGCCTCTGTCAATTAGAATTTGGAAATGCTGTTGGTTTGGACAACAATGCCCAGAATCCCCCAGCCGCCACGGCCAGGCGAACTGGGAGATGGGGGGCACTGTAGTCCCTCCAAGCAGGGCTTCGAAGCAATCATCCCCAAAGGGTCGTTGTCGTCGCAGCCGCCGGCAAAGGCCAGCGTTTTCCTCCTGACGTAGCGCAGAAGATGTTTTCTCCATTTCTGAGACGCAAACCTTCCCGCACGTTCAGAGTCTTTTCCCGCTTGAGATCACTAAGTGGCCTCCATTCGAAGCGGGCTGCGTCTTCTCTTAGGCCTCTGGCGAGCTTTTCCACCTACATTATTTTGAGGAGTGGAGAGGCCACCCAACGCAGGCAAGGAGATGATGGGGGCAATTATCTTTTGTTGCTGTTGTTGTGGTTGTGTACTGTCAAGTCGCCCTCAACCTCGGGTGACCCTATGAATGAGCATCTCCAGAAGGTCCCATTGTCCTCAACAACCCTGTGGCTTCCTTCAGGAAGTCCATCCATCTTGCGTTCGGTCTCCCTCTTTTCCTGATACTTTTCACCTTCCCCAGCATCGTTGTCTTTTCCCAGGGAATCCTGCCTTCTCAGGATGTGCTCCATGTGGCTTCCTTGGGGTGACAGCCTCAGTTTTCAACCTGTTTGCCTCCAGAGAGAGTTCAGGCTTGAATGGATCTAGGGGGCCCCTTGTTCATCTTTCTGACCATCCAGGGTCTCCACACAGCTGTTCTCCAGCACCAAATTTCAAACAAATCATTCCCCCCCCTTCTTATTGGCATTTTAAACTGTCCAACTTTCACACCTATACCTAGAAATACAAGTGTATGGATCATCTTGGTCTCCAGTGATACACAGAATCATAGAATCAAAGAATAAAGGTGTTGGAAGGGGCGTGAAACAGATGGTGGTCCAATTTCCTCTTGAAGGCCTCCAGCGTTAGAGCGCTCACCACTTGCCAAGGTCATGGGTTCCCTTGTCGTACTGCTCTAACAGTTAGGAAGTTTTTCCTCATATTCATCCTAACTCTGGTTTCCTGTGGCTTGAGGCCATTCTTGCCTGTCCTGCACTCTGGGTTGATCAAGAACAGATCCTGCCCCTCCTCTGTATGAAAGCCTTTCAAGTATTTGAAAAGTGCTATAAACGTCCTAACGCTTGATGATCTTTAATGGTCCAATAAAGGGATCACCTGCCCTTGTTTCTGTATTGAGTAAGGACCACCATATGGCGTCTTATGTGTGTTTTTTTTCTCGCCATATGACATCTATGAACCCTTTCACTTGCTGGTAAGGAAGCATCTGACTTCTTTCACTCCCCCATTTGGAAGGTCACTCTGGTGTCAGCAAGTAAGCACCAAGCACGCAAGGTGTTTGCCAACTAGAATTTTATTGGCTGCGTAAGATCACTTGGAAGACTCCAAAAGTGGAGGCCATCACACTTTGGGCCCATCACGAGAAAACGAGACTTTCTGGAAAAGGCAATAATGCTGGGAAAAGATGAAGGAAGTAGGAAGAGAGGAAGATCAGATAGGAGGTGGACTCAGTAAAGGAAACCACAGCCTCTGAGCAGGTGACAGGACATTTTGGAGGTCACTAATCCATAGGATCGCCAGAGGTTGGAGGCAACATGATGGCATACCACAACAATGACAACATAATGGCCTTTAAGGGGTCCTAACAGATTGAAATCCCAAGCAATGGCTTTACAGGAGACAAGGTGAGAACTGATGTGCTCACTTGGAAAGCTTAACATTTGGAATGAAATGGCCATTAATTTTCAGAGCAAGAGAGTGGTGTTCTGTGTTAATTTTAATCCAGTCTTCCTGTTGCTCTTGCCCAGGCCTTAATCCCTTTACCTCCTCCTCATGTCAGCTTGGAGAAGACTCATCAGCACATTTATCCTCAGAGCTTCAGACTTTGCCCAGTGATCTTCTCCATATGTTTAAATATCCTAACATTTCACAGCTATTTGTGTGTTATCCGAGACTCTGTATTTCTTAATTCTTTTCTCTTTTTTTGGTCGTGCTTCAGACTCAGACAGTAAGAGAACACTGCCATCAGCTATAAATTATGCAATACTGACTAGTTTGAAATAACTGGTGGTAGTGGTGGTGGTAGTGATGATGATGATGATAATGATTTATCATCATCTGTGTAGGAACATATCTTAGTAAAATCAAGAAAACATACAAAAACTCTCCAGTTGCCAAGAACGACTTCAGGAAAGGCACTGTTTGTTGACACAAGACGGCCTGTTGAAGCTTCTCCGAGTGACGCATGAGATCTAATCACCACTGTGAGAACGAGGTTATTGAACACATGTTTTCCCCCTCATTTGCCACCATTTATACAAGCACACCCGTGCAAGTTTGTTTTCC
The DNA here is from genome assembly GCF_051106095.1 of Pogona vitticeps. Taxonomy (NCBI): domain Eukaryota; kingdom Metazoa; phylum Chordata; class Lepidosauria; order Squamata; family Agamidae; genus Pogona; species Pogona vitticeps. Next base: position 261,537,729 of record NC_135785.1, read on the forward strand.
CTTTGTGAAAGTAGGCAAACACAGGACAAGGACAAGCGGACAGGCAAAAGGACCACAAAGACTCAAGCACCCTATCCGATGCTCACAAAGACTCGAGCACCCCATCCGGTGTTCACAAGGACTACTAAACACACCGTTTGGTAGTCACAATGACACACAGAGTATCTTCCTAAAATGTGTACCATATTTTTGTATAATCTGTTTACTTTTCTGGTCTTCGACGGTAATAAAGTGAAACTGAAACTGACCCACGGACCTTATCTGGTGCTCACAAAGACACATTCCTCCCCATCCGGTGCTCGGGAAGACACAAGCACTCCTTCCAAGTTGTATCAGTCCATGCAACAAGAAAAAAAAATATTGGGATTGTGAAAACTGCACATTTTATAGATTGGTACTAAAATCACGATGAGTGTAAGTAATAAGATTCTCACTAATTTTTTTTTAAATGTACCCCTCTTTTTAATCTTGGAAGCCACTTTGAATCCTAGGTCTGGAACAGCTCTCACCGCCCTTCACCATTAACTCGGGCAAGCGGAAGGAATAGTCCCATAACACCTGGGGAACCTTGGCATAGCCCAGTGCTTCTCAGCCTTTGGGCTCTCCAAATGTTGGCTGGAGCATCTGGGAGCTGAAGTCTAAAACATCTGGAGGAAACAAAAGTTGCGACCCACTGACATAGGGGAACCAGATGCCCTAAGCTAAACAGGAAAAGTCTAAAAACACGCCCAGAAAAAAAATTACAGAGATACTATTTCACTGGCCGAGCCTCAGGCAGACTATTATAGTCTGTGGAGTTTGGGGTGGGTGGGTGGGGGTTTGGTTTCTGTGTTTGGTGGCATTCCATCCTCTCCTTGGCTTTAAACCAATTTACGCCGCTTGAGCAGCACTTGCGAGTTCTTATAATTCCTCACTCTTGTCATCTCTGCTGGAGTCTCTCCCCGTACTCTTGGCTCGCTGCAAATCTGATGTCACATCATGTGCTGATGGTACGTCTCCAGCAGCCTTAATTGTGGCTCAGTTGCACCGGGGAGAGTCATGAGTCAAAGGGAATCTTGGAATAATCGAGAGCGTGGCAGAAGAACACTTTTTTTGTTCCAAAGCCCGATTTTTATAGCATTCAGGCTGTAGCAGAAGTCCTAAATGCTTTCAGAAAAGATGCCAAAGGCAGATCTGGACTCATCGTCTCTCTCTGAAACACACACTGTGGAAAGATAAAGCAATGGGATGGTGGGACGCAGCGTAGCAACACAGATGCAGAGATGCACTGGCTGGATCAAGAAATCTGTGCATTCTCAGAGAATACAGCTCGGGGAGCCGATGTCCACCCCTTGGGACCTCTGTTACGGCGTTCTCCAGGGATCGGTCATTTTCCCAATGCTTTCTGACATTTATATGAAGCTGCTAGGAGAAGTCAATTAGAGATTTGAAGTTCACTGTCATTAATATGCAGGTGACACACAGCACTATCTCTGCTTCTCTTCAACTACAGGACATGCAGGACAGGTCCTTTAAAAGAGATCTCAGGCTTGATTTTGATCTAGGATCCTTCCTTCCTTTTATCCATCATCCCTCCCTCCCTCCCTCCCTCCCTCCCTCCCTTCCTTCCTTCCTTCCTTCCTTCCAGCCATCATCAGCTCGCTCCTTCCTTCCTTCCTTCCTTCCTTCCTTCCTTCCTTCCTTCCTTCCTTCCTTCCTTCCTTCCTTCCTTCCTTCCTTCCTTCCTTCAATTTGTATACCACCCATCTAGTGGAAAGCTACTACTCCAGTTGGTTCGCAACAAAAGAACTCCCCATCCCAGGAACAAGAAAACAAGCCTGCCGGGAAGTCACCAAATACAATTCAACTTTACAATGGAAAAGAGGCTGTTTACAAAGTCAGTCTGTACGTCCAGCTAGCGCAGCGTTAGCTACTGTGACTTCTAGACCTCCGTTCAAATCTTCACTTGGTCATGAAAGCCAGCTGGTAAACATCACAGTTCAGTGAGGTCTCCAAGCTGGGTCCTCTAAAGTCTAATACATTCGCACAGGTAACCCCAAGCTGTGGTCCTATGAATGTGCACGACTACAATTCCCATCACACACAGCCTGCTTGGGAAAAGGCTTTGCTAGCGGTTACACCCATAAAATCTGTCTAGGAAACCATACATTAAACATTCCAGGCTCCTTGGAGGAATAATCAGAAAACTCTGCGGCTCAAAACCGTTTTTATGCACATTCTTTTTTTTAAAAAACTATCTGAATCTCAGCAGCAAACGTCTTGGAGAAAAATGAAAAGACACATGGTTGCCCAAATCACAGGAAGTACTGGAAGATTAACCAAACTGGCTTCCATGTGTGAACAACCCATTTCCACACTCCATAAAGCTCTAAAAATCCAGCATCGGAATACATACATCTTGTTATTCCAGCTGTGCTGCACCTCTGGAAAGGTCTAGAAGGCAAGGCATAGACTAAATTCCTGAAGGAAACACTGTAACCCCCCCCCCCCTTCTCCAAACTAGTTCACCAACTCAGGCAGTGAACAGAACTGCAGGAGAAAATTCCCCATGGATCTTACTGAGCATGGTCAATCTGTCTGAGATTTCCTTAAACACGGGTTTTTAAAATGTAGTATTTTAATACATTCACCTGTTCCCAAAACGTCAAGGTTTAGATAGCTTAAGGAATATTAAAGATGATTTATGATCAAATTTCCCAAATTTTCTATCATCAGCTACCACAGTCCCTCTGCTCCACCCCCCCTCTCTTTAATTGGTCCAATGTGGTTCTCTTGTGATGTTCATCACGTGTGTGTGTATAGCACAGGCCCGGCTTTAATATTTTAACACAACATTTGTTCATATCTCCACCTTCCCCCCAGACCAATAAGGTAAAAGTAAGGTAAAGGTTCCCCTTGACATTTAGTCTAGTCGTGTCTGACTCTAAGGCACGGTGCTCATCCCCGTCTACAAGCCATAGAGCCAGCGTTTGTCCGAAGACAGTTTCCGTGGTCATGTGGTCAGTGTGACTAGACATGGAATGCCGTGACCTTCCCACCGAGGTGGTCCCTATTTATCTACTCGCATTTTTGCATTCTTTCAAATGGCTAGGTTGGCAGGAGCTGGGACAAGCGACGGGAGCTCCTTCCGTCACGTGGATTCGATCTTACGACAGCTGATCTTCTGACCTTACAGCACAGAGGCTTCTGCAGTTTAACCTGCAGCGCCACCCATATCCCTTCTGGCCCAATAATCTGTCCTTATTTATTGTTGTCTTTAGTCTTTTTTGTGAACTGCCCTGAATCCCAGTCCTTTATAAAAAAGATATATATCCAAAGGAAGAAGGAAGGAAAGGCTTGGGGGGTGCTGATGAACATCACTGACTGTTGAATATGGCTAGAATGCTTTCAATTTGTAATGGGGAAAAATGCACACATGTGAACTTGAGTGTACACATGCACAAGTGCACATACGTCCAGTTGGGTGAAGAAGGTGGATGATGCCCAGCAAAAGTGCAGTTATGGACGAATCTTGAGAATGAGCACCTGATTCTAGAATGTACAGGTAACATGTCCACTCAGTGCACGTACCCAAATCAAGCAGAACAACATGTTGAGGTATTCACCAGTGAAGGGTGCAGTGGCAAACAAGGAATATACTGTATTTTTCTGTGTATAAGACTATGGTTTTGTCTAAAATCTTTAGACTAAAAATTGAGGGTCGTCTTATCCACGGAAGTACGCTGACAAGAGAATAAAAACTAGCGGAGGTGAGAGCAGGGATCAAAGCCATCCTGCAGCGCTTTTGATCCCTTTCCCTTTGCACTTGCTAAGCACCACTCAGATTTCTTAATTTTGGATTGGAAAATGGGGGGGGGGTGTCTTATACACAGAAAAATATGGTACATGCCAAGCAGGATGTGAACCACTTTGCTGGGAAGGCTGAACGCCCCACATATTTTCAGTCATGCAGAGACCATGCAGACAGAACAGGTAAACACTATGCCTCATTTCCTACCAAGCTGGCTCACTGTCTACTGAACATGCATAACCGTGAGGATGGTTGCCGGTTTCAAAAGCATCCGACTATTACAACGGTCAGCAGAACGACAACAGCACTTTGGTGAGAAGATTTCCATGTCCTTTTAAAAGTCCAACAGACACCAATGCTTTTAATTTAGAAATCTGTGGGGCGGTCTACTTTGTAATTAGTGTCATTCACAATGGGTCTTACAGCAGACGTCTTGTTTTCCATTGATGGGCCAGAAAACGGACGTGCAATTAAAAAGAAAAGTTTATGAAAACCTAGCACAGGAACCTTCCGATTCTTAGAGATTTCTCAAAAACAAGCCATGGCAGACATGCTTCCATAAGAGCCACCGGCTTGATGAGGGACCCTCACCTTCCAAGTTGATGGGGAAACAAACTCACAGATCTCACGCAAAGCGGTGCTGCTCTGTCTGTGTGCTCTACTCTCGGTTCTGAAATACGCCCTGCAGGAAGTGTGTCTGCCCCTCTATTGCGATGGGGCAGTCAAAAGCACAAATTACATACATATTTTTATTACAGCCCTTAGACGGATTGAACAAAAACTATAACAGTTTCTATCTTTCCAGCATAAAAACATAACAGAATTACCACTTTGTTTAAAATCCATCAAAAATCTTACAAATTAAAGCCATTTAAAACCCACAATTTAAAGCCATTTAAAATCTACACATCTAAAATTTATCTATCCTTTGATATCTGGAATCTTAAGTATCATCCCCGTGCAGAAATTTGCAGCATGGTAGCTAACCTTGGGGTCTTTATCTAAGAGAAGAAACTGGAGTCTGTACGGCCTGGGTTCTTTTTAATCAGTGGAAAAATAATCTCGTTACATGCAATCTCGTAATGGGGACAGGTAAAAAAAACATGTGTTGCATAGTTTCTACCACCCCTAGCAAACAAAATCTTTCTGCAGAAGGCACATTCCTATATTTCCCTTTGAGGATGGCCGATGGAAGGGCAGAGCATCTTACTAGTGTGACTACTCTTCCAAAATCCTCTTACTTTTAAGAGTGACAGACCATCTGCTGGTTCCATGGGGTTCTTAAGGTAGGCCCTAAGGCGCAGCAGATTCTGTACACTAGCAAAATCAGCTTGGTGTTCTATGTCGTCAATTCTTTGATTAATTTCCGTGCCTCGTTTATTTGGTACAACAGAAGCACTTGTGGAGAGAGACCAATTTTCATCAAATTTATTTATTTATTTATTTATTTATTTATTTATTTATTTATTTATTTATTTATTCATTCATTCATTCACTTACTTACTTACTTACTTACTTACTTACTTACTTACTTACTTACTTACTTACTTACTTACTTACTTACTTACTTACTTACTTACTTACTTACTTACTTACTTACTTACTTAATTTATATATACAAGATTTTTTAGCTGTGCCATTACAAGGGGTCTCTGAGCAGCATACAATATTAAAACTTGAAAAACATTAAAACCATTAAAAATAGGCTATATTATAATGATACCCTATATTAGAAACAGTCATTAAAACATTAATATTAATAAATCCTGCTGCTCATATGGCCAGCAAAAGAATACTATTTAATTAAAATGCCCGCTAAATAGAAAAGGCTTTGCCTGGCGCCGAAAAGCCAAGTGTGGGAGCCAGGCAGATCTCTATAGGGAGGGCATTCCATAGTTCGGGGGGGGGGGCAACAGCCGAGAAGGCCCTATTTTGGCATGCCATGCCCCTCACCTCTTTCAGGGATGGCACCTTCAGAAGGGCCTCCTCGTATGGAAGAAGGCGGTCCTTTAGGTAACCGGGTCCTAAGCCGTTTAGGGCTTTATATGTCAAAGTAAGCACTTTGAATTGGCCCCGAGCAGCAACCGGCAGCCAGTGTAAATTTTTCAGAACCAGCATGGTATGAGTCCGTGCGGCGGCACCACTTACTAGCTGCGCAGTCCGGTTCATTGCCAGTTGCAGTTGCTGGATTGTCTTCAAAGGCCGCCCCATGTATAGTGCATTGCAGTAGTCCAGTCTGGTTGTTGCCAGTAGGCATCCTTCAGTCTCGAAAGACTATGGTATCGTGCTCTGTATGGAGGACTTGGAACAGCGTCTAGTGTGGCTGAGGAGGCCAATTCGAGAGTGACAATCCCTTCCACACTGGAGACAAATCCAATCTGTCCCCTGTCCAGCTCCCTGGTTTTGCTTCCTTTGTGACTTCCTCTTTGCCTCAGCCTGCTGGACAAGGGTCTCTTCAAATTGGGAGAGGCCGTGATGCACTGCCTGCCTCCAGGCTGAACGATCAGATGTCAGAGTTTCCCATCTGTTGAGGTCTATTCCTAAGGCCTTCAGATCCCGCTTGCAGATATCCTTGTATCGCAGCTGTGGTCTCCCTCTGGGGCGATTTCCCTGCACTAATTCTCCATATAGGAGATCCTTTGGAATCCGACCATCAGCCATTCTCACAACGTGCCCAAGCCAGCGTAGACGTCGCTGTTTCAGTAATGTATGCATGCTGAAAATTCCAGCTCGTTCTAGGACTACTCTATTTGGAACTCTGTCCTGCCAGGTGATACCAAAAATCCGTCGTAGGCAACGCATATGGAAGGTGTTCAGCTTCCTCTCCTGCCGGGCACAAAGGGTCCAGGACTCGCTGCAGTACAGGAGTGTGCTCAGGACACAGGCTCTATAGACCTGGATCTTGGTATGTGTTGTCAGTTTCTTATTGAGCCATACTCTCTTTGTGAGTCTAGAGAACATGGTGGCTGCTTTCCCAATGCGTTTATCCAGCTCGACATCTAGAGAGAGGGTGTCAGAGATGGTTGAGCCAAGGTACACAAAGTCATGAACAACCTCCAATTCTTGTGTGGAGATGGTAATAGAGGGAGGTGAGTCCACACCCTGGCCCATGACTTGTGTTTTCTTCAGGCTGATTGTTAGTCCAAAGTCTTGGCAGGCCTTGCTGAAACGGTTCATGAGTTGTTGGAGGTCTTCAGCAGAGTGGGCAACAATGGCTGCATCGTCTGCAAAGAGGAAGTCCCTCATGCATTTCAGCTGGACTTTGGTCTTTGCTCTCAATCTAGAGAGATTAAAGAGCTTTCCATCTGATCTAGTCCGGAGATAGACACCTTCTGTTGCAGTTCCAAAGGCATGCTTCAGCATGACAGCAAAAAAGATCCCAAAAAGTGTTGGTGCGAGGACACAGCCCTGTTTCACTCCGCTTCGGATGTCAAAGGGATCTGATGTTGAGCCGTCAAAAACTACAGTGCCTTTCATTCCATCGTGGAAGGACCTGATGATGTTAAGGAGACGAGGTGGACATCCAATCTTGGGAAGTATTTTGAAAAGGCCATCCCTGCTAACCAAGTCAAATGCTTTTGTAAGGTCTATGAAGGCCACAAAGAGTGGCTGTTGTTGTTCCCTGCATTTCTCCTGCAACTGTCGGAGGGAGAATACCATGTCAGTGGTGGATCTATTTGCTCGAAATCCGCACTGTGATTCCGGATAGACTCTGTCTGCAAGCACCTGGAGCCTCTTCAGCACAACACGGGCAAGCAGCTTCCCTACAACGCTAAGAAGAGAGATACCACGGTAGTTATTGCAGTCACCCCTGTCACCTTTGTTCTTGTACAACGTGACAATGTTTGCATCCTTCATGTCCTGTGGTACTCCACCTTCCCTCCAGCAGAGACAAAAGATTTCATACAGTTCGGTGATGATGATCTCCTTACCGCATTTCAGCACTTCAACAGGGATGTTGTCCCTTCCAGGTGCCTTGCCAGAGGTGAGGGAATCCAAGGCCGCATTTATTTCTGCTAGGGTTGGTTCGCTGTCCAGCTCTTCCAAGACAGGCAGGCACTCAATGTTATTTAATGCTTCTTCGGTTACTACATTCTTTCTGGAATATAGCTCGGAGTAGTGCTGCACCCAGCGTTCCATCTGCTGTGCTCGGTCCTGGATGATCACACCTGTAGTAGACTTCAAGGGAGCAGATTTCTTCTGTAATGGACCTAAGGCCTGCTTGATACCATCATACATTCCTTTGATGTTACCTGTGTCCGCTGCTATCTGTATCTGAGAGGAAAGCTGAAGCCAGTAGTCATTGGAGCATCTCCTGGCAGCCTGTTGGACTTGGCTACGAGCGGCTCGAAGAGCTTGCAGGTTGTACTCGCTAGGACAGGCTTTGTATGCTGCTAGAGCTCTTCTCTTATCCTCAATGGCTGGCATTAACTCCTCCGAATGGGCTTCGAACCAGTCAGCCATCTTTCTGGTCTTCTTGCCGAAGGTGGACAAGGCAGTGTTGTAGACAGTGTTCTTGAAGTGTTCCCATCGTTCAGGTGCATTTACATTTGCTGGACCTGGAAGGGTTTCCTCGAGTGCTTGGGCAAATTCCTTCACTTTTCTTTGATCGCGAGTCTTGTTGATGTCAATACGTGGTCTTCCTTCCTTTTTCATGTGATACAATTTCTTTGTTCGCAGTTTTACTCTACTACACACCAGGGAGTGATCAGTATCGCAATCAGCACTCTGGTAGCTGCGTGTGATCATAACACTAGGAAGGCTAGAACGTCTAGTGAGGATCAAATCGAGCTGATGCCAATGCTTGGATCTTGGATGTCTCCAGGAAACTCTGTGTTGCAGCTTCGTATTAAAGAATGTGTTGCTGACACAGAGACCATAGTAACAGCAAAACTCCAGTAAGCGTTGGCCATTTTCGTTCATCTTTCCAATGCCAAAACGGCCTAGACAAGTGGGCCAAGAATTGTGATCAGCACCAACTCTAGCATTAAAGTCTCCAAGAATGAACAGTGACTCTCTTTCAGGGACTTTTTTGATAGTAGCTGCCAGATCGTCGTAGAATTTGTCTTTCACTTCTGGAGTGGATGACAGTGTTGGTGCATATGCACTAATGAGGGTTACTGGTCCTGCTGATGAGTGGAGCTGCAGAGACAGGATTCTTTCACTCCCCACAGTGGGTGGAACAATGCATCTCAGGAGAGTGTTTCTGACTGCAAAGCCAACACCATATTCCCTGGTCTCATTCGATGGTTTTCCCTGCCAGAAGAATGAGAAGTTTTTTTCTTTGACAGATCCCGAGTCTGGCAGTCTTGTCTCTTGCAGGGCAACAATGTCCATCTGCAGTCTACTCAGTTCCATGTCAATGACAGCTGTCTTGCGCACATCGTCTATTTCTTGCAGGTCGTTAGGAAAGCCGTAGTCAGGAAAGCCAGGGGTCATTGTCCGTACATTCCAGGTGCCCAGCTTTAGGGCAGAAGTTTTCTTATGATTGTTGCATGGTGCACGGTTGTCGATCTGCTTGTCGGGTTTCACCCTAAACCCCACGCACCCCGTGAGGTTAACAGACCGTGGCGAGGTAGCACCTTACTGGCTGGGGGCTGCCCAGCTTAAGGCGGGCGGTATCTACCTAGTGAGGTGCAATGACCTCTCCCACCGTCAGAAATAGCCCCTGGCGTCCTGCTCTACGCCAATTGAGCAGAGACTTATAACCGGTAACTGCTACTTCCCGTGTTGTTTCGACGCTGTATGCGAAGCTGGAGTGTCCTCTCCAGAGCACGAAGCCTGGGTAAAATAGTATGGAGGATAGGCTGTTACCCAAGCAGCAAATCCCCCCTCTCCACATCGCTGAAATGGTCCAGTGGAAAGGCAAGAGCCAATACAACTGGTTCCAGCAACGTCGCAGGAGTTGGCAGAATGAAAGAAAATGCCTCCGGGACTCCGGCTCCGGATTTTGCCTCGAGGTTATCTCCTGAAGCCCTTTCCATAAGTGGATATAGCCACAAGGCAGTGGAGGTTTAAATTCGGAGTGGTCCTTCTCCTAGATGGGCTGCCTTCCAGGGCTGACGAGCCCCACCTACCCGGCCTGATCTCTAATGATATGGAAGTATGATCTGACCTTTAAAAGTATACTCCCCCCAAGTGTACGAGATGTTAGTTGGTTTTCCTATTTACCAAATTTGGGTAAAAAGTAGGATTAGAGAGTTTCACATGCCGTTAGACACACTCTCCTGCTCATCCTCCTTTACAGCTGAGACTCTGCCTTTGCTCAGGTGATTTCTATTTACCGTATTAGGATTGGAGATAGAGAGAGTATTTGAGAATTTCGCGCGCCGTTAGGCGCGCGGTCCAGCAAAACAAAGGCTTCAGCAAGACATCCAAAGAGAACGCACCTGAGTTTCATCCAGGCCTAAACCTCCTAAGGAAATGAAGGCAACGTCCAGAAACTTCCCAGTTAAAAAAAAAGTAAGCCCTCCCTCTTGGCCCATGTGATAAGAGAGAGAACAAGCAGCCCCCCCCCAGAACAAAAGGCTTCAGCAAGACATCCAAAGAGAACGCACCTGAGTTTCATCCAGGCCTAAACCTCCTAAGGAAATGAAGGCAACGTCCAGAAACTTCCCAGTTAAAAAAAAAGTAAGCCCTCCCTCTTGGCCCATGTGATAAGAGAGAGAACAAGCAGCCCCCCCCCCAGAACAAAAGGCTTCAGCAAGACATCCAAAGAGAACGCACCTGAGTTTCATCCAGGCCTAAACCTCCTAAGGAAATGAAGGCAACGTCCAGAAACTTCCCAGTTAAAAAAAAAGTAAGCCCTCCCTCTTGGCCCATGTGATAAGAGAGAGAACAAGCAGCCCCCCCCCCCAGAACAAAAGGCTTCAGCAAGACATCCAAAGAGAACGCACCTGAGTTTCATCCAGGCCTAAACCTCCTAAGGAAATGAAGGCAACGTCCAGAAACTTCCCAGTTAAAAAAAAAGTAAGCCCTCCCTCTTGGCCCATGTGATAAGAGAGAGAACAAGCAGCCCCCCCCCCAGAACAAAAGGCTTCAGCAAGACATCCAAAGAGAACGCACCTGAGTTTCATCCAGGCCTAAACCTCCTAAGGAAATGAAGGCAACGTCCAGAAACTTCCCAGTTAAAAAAAAAGTAAGCCCTCCCTCTTGGCCCATGTGATAAGAGAGAGAACAAGCAGCCCCCCCCCCAGAACAAAAGGCTTCAGCAAGACATCCAAAGAGAACGCACCTGAGTTTCATCCAGGCCTAAACCTCCTAAGGAAATGAAGGCAACGTCCAGAAACTTCCCAGTTAAAAAAAAAGTAAGCCCTCCCTCTTGGCCCATGTGATAAGAGAGAGAACAAGCAGCCCCCCCCCCAGAACAAAAGGCTTCAGCAAGACATCCAAAGAGAACGCACCTGAGTTTCATCCAGGCCTAAACCTCCTAAGGAAATGAAGGCAACGTCCAGAAACTTCCCAGTTAAAAAAAAAGTAAGCCCTCCCTCTTGGCCCATGTGATAAGAGAGAGAACAAGCAGCCCCCCCCCCAGAACAAAAGGCTTCAGCAAGACATCCAAAGAGAACGCACCTGAGTTTCATCCAGGCCTAAACCTCCTAAGGAAATGAAGGCAACGTCCAGAAACTTCCCAGTTAAAAAAAAAGTAAGCCCTCCCTCTTGGCCCATGTGATAAGAGAGAGAACAAGCAGCCCCCCCCCAGAACAAAAGGCTTCAGCAAGACATCCAAAGAGAACGCACCTGAGTTTCATCCAGGCCTAAACCTCCTAAGGAAATGAAGGCAACGTCCAGAAACTTCCCAGTTAAAAAAAAAGTAAGCCCTCCCTCTTGGCCCATGTGATAAGAGAGAGAACAAGCAGCCCCCCCCCCAGAACAAAAGGCTTCAGCAAGACATCCAAAGAGAACGCACCTGAGTTTCATCCAGGCCTAAACCTCCTAAGGAAATGAAGGCAACGTCCAGAAACTTCCCAGTTAAAAAAAAAGTAAGCCCTCCCTCTTGGCCCATGTGATAAGAGAGAGAACAAGCAGCCCCCCCCCCAGAACAAAAGGCTTCAGCAAGACATCCAAAGAGAACGCACCTGAGTTTCATCCAGGCCTAAACCTCCTAAGGAAATGAAGGCAACGTCCAGAAACTTCCCAGTTAAAAAAAAAGTAAGCCCTCCCTCTTGGCCCATGTGATAAGAGAGAGAACAAGCAGCCCCCCCCCCAGAACAAAAGGCTTCAGCAAGACATCCAAAGAGAACGCACCTGAGTTTCATCCAGGCCTAAACCTCCTAAGGAAATGAAGGCAACGTCCAGAAACTTCCCAGTTAAAAAAAAAGTAAGCCCTCCCTCTTGGCCCATGTGATAAGAGAGAGAACAAGCAGCCCCCCCCCAGAACAAAAGGCTTCAGCAAGACATCCAAAGAGAACGCACCTGAGTTTCATCCAGGCCTAAACCTCCTAAGGAAATGAAGGCAACGTCCAGAAACTTCCCAGTTAAAAAAAAAGTAAGCCCTCCCTCTTGGCCCATGTGATAAGAGAGAGAACAAGCAGCCCCCCCCCCAGAACAAAAGGGCTTCAGCAAGACATCCAAAGAGAACGCACCTGAGTTTCATCCAGGCCTAAACCTCCTAAGGAAATGAAGGCAACGTCCAGAAACTTCCCAGTTAAAAAAAAAGTAAGCCCTCCCTCTTGGCCCATGTGATAAGAGAGAGAACAAGCAGCCCCCCCCCCAGAACAAAAGGCTTCAGCAAGACATCCAAAGAGAACGCACCTGAGTTTCATCCAGGCCTAAACCTCCTAAGGAAATGAAGGCAACGTCCAGAAACTTCCCAGTTAAAAAAAAAGTAAGCCCTCCCTCTTGGCCCATGTGATAAGAGAGAGAACAAGCAGCCCCCCCCCAGAACAAAAGGCTTCAGCAAGACATCCAAAGAGAACGCACCTGAGTTTCATCCAGGCCTAAACCTCCTAAGGAAATGAAGGCAACGTCCAGAAACTTCCCAGTTAAAAAAAAAGTAAGCCCTCCCTCTTGGCCCATGTGATAAGAGAGAGAACAAGCAGCCCCCCCCCAGAACAAAAGGCTTCAGCAAGACATCCAAAGAGAACGCACCTGAGTTTCATCCAGGCCTAAACCTCCTAAGGAAATGAAGGCAACGTCCAGAAACTTCCCAGTTAAAAAAAAAGTAAGCCCTCCCTCTTGGCCCATGTGATAAGAGAGAGAACAAGCAGCCCCCCCCCAGAACAAAAGGCTTCAGCAAGACATCCAAAGAGAACGCACCTGAGTTTCATCCAGGCCTAAACCTCCTAAGGAAATGAAGGCAACGTCCAGAAACTTCCCAGTTAAAAAAAAAGTAAGCCCTCCCTCTTGGCCCATGTGATAAGAGAGAGAACAAGCAGCCCCCCCCCCAGAACAAAAGGCTTCAGCAAGACATCCAAAGAGAACGCACCTGAGTTTCATCCAGGCCTAAACCTCCTAAGGAAATGAAGGCAACGTCCAGAAACTTCCCAGTTAAAAAAAAAGTAAGCCCTCCCTCTTGGCCCATGTGATAAGAGAGAGAACAAGCAGCCCCCCCCCAGAACAAAAGGCTTCAGCAAGACATCCAAAGAGAACGCACCTGAGTTTCATCCAGGCCTAAACCTCCTAAGGAAATGAAGGCAACGTCCAGAAACTTCCCAGTTAAAAAAAAAGTAAGCCCTCCCTCTTGGCCCATGTGATAAGAGAGAGAACAAGCAGCCCCCCCCCCAGAACAAAAGGCTTCAGCAAGACATCCAAAGAGAACGCACCTGAGTTTCATCCAGGCCTAAACCTCCTAAGGAAATGAAGGCAACGTCCAGAAACTTCCCAGTTAAAAAAAAAGTAAGCCCTCCCTCTTGGCCCATGTGATAAGAGAGAGAACAAGCAGCCCCCCCCCAGAACAAAAGGCTTCAGCAAGACATCCAAAGAGAACGCACCTGAGTTTCATCCAGGCCTAAACCTCCTAAGGAAATGAAGGCAACGTCCAGAAACTTCCCAGTTAAAAAAAAAAGTAAGCCCTCCCTCTTGGCCCATGTGATAAGAGAGAGAACAAGCAGCCCCCCCCCCAGAACAAAAGGCTTCAGCAAGACATCCAAAGAGAACGCACCTGAGTTTCATCCAGGCCTAAACCTCCTAAGGAAATGAAGGCAACGTCCAGAAACTTCCCAGTTAAAAAAAAAAGTAAGCCCTCCCTCTTGGCCCATGTGATAAGAGAGAGAACAAGCAGCCCCCCCCCCAGAACAAAAGGCTTCAGCAAGACATCCAAAGAGAACGCACCTGAGTTTCATCCAGGCCTAAACCTCCTAAGGAAATGAAGGCAACGTCCAGAAACTTCCCAGTTAAAAAAAAAGTAAGCCCTCCCTCTTGGCCCATGTGATAAGAGAGAGAACAAGCAGCCCCCCCCCCAGAACAAAAGGCTTCAGCAAGACATCCAAAGAGAACGCACCTGAGTTTCATCCAGGCCTAAACCTCCTAAGGAAATGAAGGCAACGTCCAGAAACTTCCCAGTTAAAAAAAAAGTAAGCCCTCCCTCTTGGCCCATGTGATAAGAGAGAGAACAAGCAGCCCCCCCCCCAGAACAAAAGGCTTCAGCAAGACATCCAAAGAGAACGCACCTGAGTTTCATCCAGGCCTAAACCTCCTAAGGAAATGAAGGCAACGTCCAGAAACTTCCCAGTTAAAAAAAAAGTAAGCCCTCCCTCTTGGCCCATGTGATAAGAGAGAGAACAAGCAGCCCCCCCCCCCAGAACAAAAGGCTTCAGCAAGACATCCAAAGAGAACGCACCTGAGTTTCATCCAGGCCTAAACCTCCTAAGGAAATGAAGGCAACGTCCAGAAACTTCCCAGTTAAAAAAAAAGTAAGCCCTCCCCTCTTGGCCCATGTGATAAGAGAGAGAACAAGCAGCCCCCCCCCCAGAACAAAAGGCTTCAGCAAGACATCCAAAGAGAACGCACCTGAGTTTCATCCAGGCCTAAACCTCCTAAGGAAATGAAGGCAACGTCCAGAAACTTCCCAGTTAAAAAAAAAGTAAGCCCTCCCTCTTGGCCCATGTGATAAGAGAGAGAACAAGCAGCCCCCCCCCCAGAACAAAAGGCTTCAGCAAGACATCCAAAGAGAACGCACCTGAGTTTCATCCAGGCCTAAACCTCCTAAGGAAATGAAGGCAACGTCCAGAAAACTTCCCAGTTAAAAAAAAAGTAAGCCCTCCCTCTTGGCCCATGTGATAAGAGAGAGAACAAGCAGCCCCCCCCCCAGAACAAAAGGCTTCAGCAAGACATCCAAAGAGAACGCACCTGAGTTTCATCCAGGCCTAAACCTCCTAAGGAAATGAAGGCAACGTCCAGAAACTTCCCAGTTAAAAAAAAAGTAAGCCCTCCCTCTTGGCCCATGTGATAAGAGAGAGAACAAGCAGCCCCCCCCCCAGAACAAAAAGGCTTCAGCAAGACATCCAAAGAGAACGCACCTGAGTTTCATCCAGGCCTAAACCTCCTAAGGAAATGAAGGCAACGTCCAGAAACTTCCCAGTTAAAAAAAAAGTAAGCCCTCCCTCTTGGCCCATGTGATAAGAGAGAGAACAAGCAGCCCCCCCCCAGAACAAAAGGCTTCAGCAAGACATCCAAAGAGAACGCACCTGAGTTTCATCCAGGCCTAAACCTCCTAAGGAAATGAAGGCAACGTCCAGAAACTTCCCAGTTAAAAAAAAAGTAAGCCCTCCCTCTTGGCCCATGTGATAAGAGAGAGAACAAGCAGCCCCCCCCCCCAGAACAAAAGGCTTCAGCAAGACATCCAAAGAGAACGCACCTGAGTTTCATCCAGGCCTAAACCTCCTAAGGAAATGAAGGCAACGTCCAGAAACTTCCCAGTTAAAAAAAAAGTAAGCCCTCCCTCTTGGCCCATGTGATAAGAGAGAGAACAAGCAGCCCCCCCCCAGAACAAAAGGCTTCAGCAAGACATCCAAAGAGAACGCACCTGAGTTTCATCCAGGCCTAAACCTCCTAAGGAAATGAAGGCAACGTCCAGAAAACTTCCCAGTTAAAAAAAAAGTAAGCCCTCCCTCTTGGCCCATGTGATAAGAGAGAGAACAAGCAGCCCCCCCCCCAGAACAAAAGGCTTCAGCAAGACATCCAAAGAGAACGCACCTGAGTTTCATCCAGGCCTAAACCTCCTAAGGAAATGAAGGCAACGTCCAGAAACTTCCCAGTTAAAAAAAAAGTAAGCCCTCCCTCTTGGCCCATGTGATAAGAGAGAGAACAAGCAGCCCCCCCCCCAGAACAAAAGGCTTCAGCAAGACATCCAAAGAGAACGCACCTGAGTTTCATCCAGGCCTAAACCTCCTAAGGAAATGAAGGCAACGTCCAGAAACTTCCCAGTTAAAAAAAAAGTAAGCCCTCCCTCTTGGCCCATGTGATAAGAGAGAGAACAAGCAGCCCCCCCCCAGAACAAAAGGCTTCAGCAAGACATCCAAAGAGAACGCACCCTGAGTTTCATCCAGGCCTAAACCTCCTAAGGAAATGAAGGCAACGTCCAGAAACTTCCCAGTTAAAAAAAAAGTAAGCCCTCCCTCTTGGCCCATGTGATAAGAGAGAGAACAAGCAGCCCCCCCCCCCAGAACAAAAGGCTTCAGCAAGACATCCAAAGAGAACGCACCTGAGTTTCATCCAGGCCTAAACCTCCTAAGGAAATGAAGGCAACGTCCAGAAACTTCCCAGTTAAAAAAAAAGTAAGCCCTCCCTCTTGGCCCATGTGATAAGAGAGAGAACAAGCAGCCCCCCCCCCAGAACAAAAGGCTTCAGCAAGACATCCAAAGAGAACGCACCTGAGTTTCATCCAGGCCTAAACCTCCTAAGGAAATGAAGGCAACGTCCAGAAACTTCCCAGTTAAAAAAAAAGTAAGCCCTCCCTCTTGGCCCATGTGATAAGAGAGAGAACAAGCAGCCCCCCCCCCCAGAACAAAAGGCTTCAGCAAGACATCCAAAGAGAACGCACCTGAGTTTCATCCAGGCCTAAACCTCCTAAGGAAATGAAGGCAACGTCCAGAAACTTCCCAGTTAAAAAAAAAGTAAGCCCTCCCTCTTGGCCCATGTGATAAGAGAGAGAACAAGCAGCCCCCCCCCCAGAACAAAAGGCTTCAGCAAGACATCCAAAGAGAACGCACCTGAGTTTCATCCAGGCCTAAACCTCCTAAGGAAATGAAGGCAACGTCCAGAAACTTCCCAGTTAAAAAAAAAGTAAGCCCTCCCTCTTGGCCCATGTGATAAGAGAGAGAACAAGCAGCCCCCCCCCCAGAACAAAAGGCTTCAGCAAGACATCCAAAGAGAACGCACCTGAGTTTCATCCAGGCCTAAACCTCCTAAGGAAATGAAGGCAACGTCCAGAAACTTCCCAGTTAAAAAAAAAGTAAGCCCTCCCTCTTGGCCCATGTGATAAGAGAGAGAACAAGCAGCCCCCCCCCCAGAACAAAAGGCTTCAGCAAGACATCCAAAGAGAACGCACCTGAGTTTCATCCAGGCCTAAACCTCCTAAGGAAATGAAGGCAACGTCCAGAAACTTCCCAGTTAAAAAAAAAGTAAGCCCTCCCTCTTGGCCCATGTGATAAGAGAGAGAACAAGCAGCCCCCCCCCCAGAACAAAAGGCTTCAGCAAGACATCCAAAGAGAACGCACCTGAGTTTCATCCAGGCCTAAACCTCCTAAGGAAATGAAGGCAACGTCCAGAAACTTCCCAGTTAAAAAAAAAGTAAGCCCTCCCTCTTGGCCCATGTGATAAGAGAGAGAACAAGCAGCCCCCCCCCCAGAACAAAAGGCTTCAGCAAGACATCCAAAGAGAACGCACCTGAGTTTCATCCAGGCCTAAACCTCCTAAGGAAATGAAGGCAACGTCCAGAAACTTCCCAGTTAAAAAAAAAGTAAGCCCTCCCTCTTGGCCCATGTGATAAGAGAGAGAACAAGCAGCCCCCCCCCCCAGAACAAAAGGCTTCAGCAAGACATCCAAAGAGAACGCACCTGAGTTTCATCCAGGCCTAAACCTCCTAAGGAAATGAAGGCAACGTCCAGAAACTTCCCAGTTAAAAAAAAAGTAAGCCCTCCCTCTTGGCCCATGTGATAAGAGAGAGAACAAGCAGCCCCCCCCCCAGAACAAAAGGCTTCAGCAAGACATCCAAAGAGAACGCACCTGAGTTTCATCCAGGCCTAAACCTCCTAAGGAAATGAAGGCAACGTCCAGAAACTTCCCAGTTAAAAAAAAAGTAAGCCCTCCCTCTTGGCCCATGTGATAAGAGAGAGAACAAGCAGCCCCCCCCCCAGAACAAAAGGCTTCAGCAAGACATCCAAAGAGAACGCACCTGAGTTTCATCCAGGCCTAAACCTCCTAAGGAAATGAAGGCAACGTCCAGAAACTTCCCAGTTAAAAAAAAAGTAAGCCCTCCCTCTTGGCCCATGTGATAAGAGAGAGAACAAGCAGCCCCCCCCCCAGAACAAAAGGCTTCAGCAAGACATCCAAAGAGAACGCACCTGAGTTTCATCCAGGCCTAAACCTCCTAAGGAAATGAAGGGCAACGTCCAGAAACTTCCCAGTTAAAAAAAAAGTAAGCCCCTCCCTCTTGGCCCATGTGATAAGAGAGAGAACAAGCAGCCCCCCCCCCAGAACAAAAGGCTTCAGCAAGACATCCAAAGAGAACGCACCTGAGTTTCATCCAGGCCTAAACCTCCTAAGGAAATGAAGGCAACGTCCAGAAACTTCCCAGTTAAAAAAAAAGTAAGCCCTCCCTCTTGGCCCATGTGATAAGAGAGAGAACAAGCAGCCCCCCCCCCCAGAACAAAAGGCTTCAGCAAGACATCCAAAGAGAACGCACCTGAGTTTCATCCAGGCCTAAACCTCCTAAGGAAATGAAGGCAACGTCCAGAAACTTCCCAGTTAAAAAAAAAGTAAGCCCTCCCTCTTGGCCCATGTGATAAGAGAGAGAACAAGCAGCCCCCCCCCAGAACAAAAGGCTTCAGCAAGACATCCAAAGAGAACGCACCTGAGTTTCATCCAGGCCTAAACCTCCTAAGGAAATGAAGGCAACGTCCAGAAACTTCCCAGTTAAAAAAAAAGTAAGCCCTCCCTCTTGGCCCATGTGATAAGAGAGAGAACAAGCAGCCCCCCCCCCAGAACAAAAGGCTTCAGCAAGACATCCAAAGAGAACGCACCTGAGTTTCATCCAGGCCTAAACCTCCTAAGGAAATGAAGGCAACGTCCAGAAACTTCCCAGTTAAAAAAAAAGTAAGCCCTCCCTCTTGGCCCATGTGATAAGAGAGAGAACAAGCAGCCCCCCCCCAGAACAAAAGGCTTCAGCAAGACCATCCAAAGAGAACGCACCTGAGTTTCATCCAGGCCTAAACCTCCTAAGGAAATGAAGGGCATACGTCCAGAAACTTCCCAGTTAAAAAAAAAGTAAGCCCTCCCTCTTGGCCCATGTGATAAGAGAGAGAACAAGCAGCCCCCCCCCCAGAACAAAAGGCTTCAGCAACGACATCCAAAGAGAAACGCACCTGAGTTTCATCCAGGCCTAAACCTCCTAAGGAAATGAAGGCAACGTCCAGAAACTTCCCCAGTTAAAAAAAAAAGTAAAGCCCTCCCTCTTGGCCCATGTGATAAGAGAGAGAACAAGCAGACCCCCCCCCCAGAACAAAAGGCTTCAGCAAGGACATCCAAAGAGAACGCACCTGAGTTTCATCCAGGCCTAAACCCTCCTAAGGAAATGAAGGGCAACGTCCAGAAACTTCCCAGTTAAAAAAAAAGTAAGCCCTCCCTCTTGGCCCATGTGATAAGAGAGAGAACAAGCAGCCCCCCCCCAGAACAAAAGGCTTCAGCAAAGACATCCAAAGAGAACGCCACCTGAGTCTTCATCCCAGGCACTAAACCTCCTAAGGAAATTGAACGGCAACGTCCAGAAAACTTCCAGTTAAAAAAAAAAGTAAGCTCCTCCCTCTTGGCACCATGGTGATAAGAGAGAGAACAGAGCAGCCCCCCCCCTAGAACAAAGGCTTCAGC